>NC_064614.1:699912415-700215446 GCF_023898315.1 Schistocerca nitens | reverse complement strand
GACAGAGCATCGAGTGAAATTATACTGAGTGCACTATCCGAAAATTACCTCGAGCAATTAAACAGAGAATCGACTTGTGGGGATAACATCTTGGACCTACTGATAACAAACAGACCCGAACTTTTCGATTATGTAAGCGCAGAACAGGGAATCAGTGATCATAAGGCCGTTGCAGCATCCCTGAATACGGAAGTTAATAGGAATATAAAAAAGGGAGGAAGGTTTATCTGTTTAGCAAGAGTAATAGAAGGCAGATTTCAGACTACCTAACAGATCAAAACGAACATTTCTGTTCCGACACTGACAATGTTGAGGGTGTATGGAAAAAGTTCAAGGCAATCGTAAAATGCGTTTTAGACAGGTACGTGCCGAGTAAAACTGTGAGGGACGGGAAAAACCCCCCGTAGTTCAACAACAAAGTTAGGAAACTACTGCGAAAGCAAAGAGAGCTTCACTCCAAGTGTAAACGCAGCCAAAACCTCTCAAACAAACAGAAGCTAAACGATGTCAAAGTTAGCGTAAGGAGGGCTATGCGTGGAGCGTTCAGTGAATTCGAAAGTAAAATTATATGTACCGACTTGACAGAAAATACTAGGAAGTTCTGGTCTTACGTTAAATCAGTAAGTGGCTCGAAACAGCATATCCAGACACTCCGGGATGATGATGGCATTGAAAAAGAGGATGACACGCGTAAAGTTGAAATACTAAACACCTTTTTCCAAAGCTGTTTCACAGAGGAAGACCGCACTGCAGTTCCTTCTCTAAATGGTTCAAATGGCTCTGAGCACTATGGGACTCAACATATTAGGTCATAAGTCCCCTAGAACTTAGAACTACTTAAACCTAACTAACCTAAGGACATCACACACACCCATGCCCGAGGCAGGATTCGAACCTGCGACCGTAGCAGTCCCGCGGTTCCGGACTGCAGCGCCAGAACCGGACGGCCACCGCGGCCGGCCCTTCTCTAAATCCTCGCACAAACGAAAAAATGGCTATCGAAATAAGTGTCCAAGGAATAGAAAAGCAACTGGAATCACTCAACAGAGGAAAGTCCACTGGACCTGACGGGATACCAATTCGATTCTACACAGAGTACGCGAAAGAGCTTGCCCCCATTCTAACAGCCGTGTACCGCAAGTGTCTAGAGGAACGGAAGGTTCCAAATGATTGGAAAAGAGCACAGGTAGTCCCAGTCTTCAGGACGGGTCCTCAAGCAGATGCGCAAAACTATAGACCAATATCTCTGACGTCGATCTGGTGTAGACTTTTAGAACATGTTTTTTGCTATCGTATCATGTCGTTTTTGGAAACCCAGAATCTACCGTGTAGGAATCAACATGGATTCCGGAAACAGCGATCGTGTGAGACCCAACTCGCTTTATTTGTTTATGTGACCCAGAAAATATTAGATACAGGCTCCCAGGTAGATGCTATTTTCCTTGACTTCCGGAAGGTTTTCGATACAGTTCCGCACTGTCGCCTGATAAACAAAGTAAGAGCCTACGGAATATCAGACCAGCTGTGTGGCTGGATTGAAGAGTTTTTAGCAAACAGAACGCAACATGTTGTTATCAATGGAGAGACGTCTACAGACGTTAAGGTAACCTCTGGCGTGCCACAAGGGAGTGTTATGGGACCATTGCTTTTCACAATATATATAAATGACCTAGTAGATAGTGTCGGAAGTTCCATGCGGCCTTTCGCGGATGATGCTGTAGTATACAGAAAAGTTGCAGCATTAGAAAATTGTAGCGAAATGCAGGAAGATCTGCAGCGAATAGGCACTTGGTGCAGGGAGTGGCAAGTGACCCTTAACATAGATAAATGTAATGTAATGTATTGCGAATACATAGAAAGAAGGATCCTTTATTGTATGATTATATTATAGCGGAACAAACACTGGTAGCAGTTACTTCTGTAAAATATCTGGGAGTATGCGTGCGGAACGATTTGAAGTGGAATAATCACATAAAATTAATTGTTGGTAAAGCGGGTACCAGGTTGAGATTCATTAGGAGAGTCCTTAGAAAATGTAGTCCATCAACAAAGGAGGTGCCTTACAAAACACTCGTTCGACCTATACTTGAGTGTTGCTCATCAGTGTGGGATCCGTACCAGATCGGGTTGACGGAAGAGATAGAGAAGATCCAAAGAAGAGCGGCGCGTTTCGTCACAGGGTTATTTGGTAACCGTGATAGCATTGCGGAGATGTTTAGCAAACTCAAGTGGCAGACTCTGCAAGAGAGGCGCCCCGCATCGCGGTGTAGCTTGCTCGCCAGGTTTCTAGAGGGTGTGTTTCTGGATGAGGTATCGAATATATTGCTTCCCCCTACTTATACCTCCCGGGGAGATCACGAATGTAAAATTAGAGAGATTCGAGCGCGCACGGAGGCTTTCCGGCAGTCGTTGTTCCCGCGAGCGATACGCGACTGGAACGGAAAAGGGAGGTAATGACAGTGGCACGTAAAGTGCCCTCCGCCACACACTGTTGGGTGGCTTGCGGAGTATAAACGTAGATTTAGATGTATATTAGTGTATTGCAGTCGATGTGAAGACACGAGGACATGGCTTCTCTGTTATTCAAATGTTCAAATGTGTGTGAATTCCTATGGGACCAAACTGCTGAGGTCATCGGTCCCTATACTTACACACAACTTAAACTAATTTATGCTAAGAACAACACACACACCCATGCCCGAGGGAGGACTCGAACCTCCGACGGGAGGGGCCGCGCATTCCGTGACATGGTGCCTGAAACCGCGCGGCTCTCTGTTATTTAAGTTTGCTTCACTGCCTGCCAAAAAAAGTGGCTCATTTAGAAATTCCACAGTCCTTTTTTGATATACGAGGGTTATTCGGGAAGTAATGTCTGCTCGGTCGCGAAATGGAAACCACAGGGAAAAGGCGATGCAGGTTGGCGCATATGCATTGGGCAGTGCCTCAGTCGGCAGTGAACCGCTGATCGCGTCACGTCGCTACTTTCAGTTCTGAGCATACAGTGAGCACGCAAAGGTGCCTAGAAAATAGTGTGTCCCGCCAAGTATGGATGCCTTCTGAAAGATTTCATGCAACTCCACATAACGTGTCACGCATTTCCTTCTTCATGACAGTTCTCGGCCGCAAACTACAGAGACAGTGAAGAAGCGTCTGCAGCGTTTTCGATGGGAAGTGTTTCATCATCCATTTTACAGCCCGGACTTGGCTCCGTCCGATTTTGCTCTCTGCTCACGTGAACCGCTCGCTATGAAGACAACATTTTAGCACAAACAACGAGCTGCAGACCAGCGTAGAGCATTGGTGGAAACCACAGGCAGCTGCCTTGTATGACGAGGTTATTGGGAAGTTGGTACAGGGCTACTATAAATGTGTAAGTTTTAACGAAGATTGTGTGTAGAGAAGTAGCTGGAACATGGAATTGAACGATTTTTAAAAAATGATTTTCTCTGTGCGTTGAATTTCGCGATAGATCGGACCTTACTTCCGAATACCCCTCATATAATTCACTAAATCTTAAGGGAAAATCTAAAAAAGATTACCTGGCAACTTCTGACATTAGAAATATGATGTACATTCCTCCAGTGGCCCACGAAGAACATAACTTTAGCATCACTTTCTACTTTTAGTGACAATTGAGGTATATTCAGTTTAAGTACTCCATAATGCAAAATTACCTCTGAAAGACAATGATGTACTAGAGTATTTTTTCTTCCACCTTCAGCCTGCGTATATAACTAGACGATATTTCATCTGTCCTGAACTACACTCGTACTACTGTTCCTTCTTACCAACAACTGCTTCCACTAACTGAGGCTAATTTTCCCGGTCGTGGAGTATGTTTAGTCTCCACCAACGATCCAGAGTTCACAAAAATTCCATCTCCGAACGATTCTGAGAGCAGCGAAACACTGTTTAGGAATTTTGAAGTACTATTCTGTTGACAAAAGCTTACTGTTACCACAGAAAGAATATGAGAATATTTTCTTGATATGGATTCCTATAATATTGAACGTAGAGACCTGCACGCATCTCAAAGCAACAAAATTTTTCTTGGTTAACGTTTAGAGTTTGCACTACAACGCAGTGAAGGTTTATGTTCTTTTTTATGTAAAGCTAGAAAGGTATGGAATATGACGAATACTTGTAATTAATGGCACGTATACTTTCTTTTCTTGATTCTGCTATTTTGAATGCACGTGTAATGCGCAAAACTGCGTCGAGCAAAATGAATTTCCTTTCCATATATCAGGAGAATTGCAACCAATACTGTAATCAAGAAGCAACATGGAAGCCTACTGGTATTCATTTAAAAAAAAGACGCAGGCAACATTGGCGTTTCTAATGAACTTAGACTTTCAAATGTGTGTGAACATACGCTACAGAAAACTGTGAAATGGATGGATGGTCGTTTGTGTGTATTGAGAAAGAACAAAAAACGCGGACACTGTGCACAAATTTGCAATATTAGTTTGTGCGTAGATTCTTGTTTCAGACTGTGATGAACATTTGGGAATTCCCATAAGTAGGCCAAATAAAAAAGTTTTTCTTCCTTCCTTCCGCTACTTCAATTTCTAAAAAACAAAATGTTCCTAAACGCTGTGATAGGTCAGTGGGGTGCCAACTAACAGAATAAATTTTCAGTAAAAGATTTTCCCATTTTCTTTTTACTTTACTGGTAGACAAACGTATTGACCTCTTATCACCTATAAATAGCGCACTTAAATGTGCTCGGGCAAGACCTGGCTTCTTCGATGCCGAAAGGTGTATCTACATTCTGCGTAATTTAAAATAACAGTATCAGCTGATGACGAAACAATCTGGTTGCATGCCGTATGCTTAGTGAACTCTAACACAAAATGTATAGAACTTAAATTGTGTAAATTGGTAGCCAATAGCCGGCCGCGGTGGTCTCGCGGTTCTAGGCACGCAGTCCGGAACCGTGGGACTGCTACGGTCGCAGGTTCGAATCCTGCATCGGGCATGGATGTGTCTGATGTCCTTAGGTTAGTTAGGTTTACGTAGTTCTAAGTTCTAGGGGACTGATAACCACAGCAGTTGAGTCCCATAGTGCTCAGAGCCATTTTTTTGGTAGCCAATATCAACGACATATTGAGAAGTGCTTTATAGTTTATGCCAATTCTTATGATTGCCTATGCTAGTAGAACCGGTTGTCAATGTCAAGAGCGCATAAACTACAGCTGTTAACGCACTGTGCTAGACACAACTTAAGGCAAACAGTGAGCAAAGGATATTTGGAGCAGACTTCTTAACGTTTTACGTCAAAGCATCTTATCAGTTTGAATCATTTGGATGTATTGGTTTGATCTTAATTCGTTTCAATTCTCGTTCCTCCCTCGCTCTCTCTCTCTCTCTCTCTCTCTCTTTTTCCTTTCAACTTTCCTACCACCTATCAGTTATTTTCACGTCAGTTATTTCTATCATTATCCTAGATTCAAGATCCAGTTCTGGTGGAGATTAGATCTATTTTTTGTTTTGCTACATGTTTGGTGACAGTTCACGTATTTGTACGTATGTATCCCTAATGGTACCGTATGGTTTCCATTTGCTACATGACGAAAAAAAAAATTGTGTGTGAAATCTCATGGGATTGCTAAGGTCATCAGTCCCTAAGCTTACACACTATTGAACCTAAATTATCCCAAGGACAAACACACCCACCCATGCCCGAGGGAGGACTCGAACCTCCGCCGGGACCAGCTACATGACGAAGAAGAATGTATGCTTCCATACATTCGCATGGCTCCTACTATATTTTTACGGTATCGTGAAATTTACGATGCAGGATTGTGGAAATGTAATATAGACAGCTTGCACTATTGGTTCTCTCAACATGCATAGAAGCGTTTAGTGACCAGAATGTCTTCTTTCTGCTAACTACTACTTTTAAGAAAGCTAAGAATATCGGAAAATACGTTTATCTTAACGAGAGGTGTCACTTACACGCTTAACGGTACATTTCTGAACCACTTCTTCCATCAGGTCGACTGGATGAGAATTCATTAACCAGAACAGTTCTCAGTGGCTAACATAGTTCTCTAGAACAAATAGCAGGAGATTTCTTACTATTTAGTTGCATAAGTGCAAGTTTTCGAATTGTTCGACTAGTCTGTCTTCTGAATCAACAGTTGATTTCAGGAGTTTTCTTTTTTTAGGTATTTAATCGATGTAAGAGATTCTGAAAAGGTGTCGCCGAAGGGATTATTGTCCTCATATGGGCTTTAACTTGCATGTGTCCATATTCAAGTGGATATTAGGTATGAGTGATCTAGAAATTTTTAAGTTATCAGGGAACAGTCATATGCTACCCCGCTATTGTTGACGTATCTTTTATGCGTGTTAATAATGTGAACACACCCGCCACTCTCGCTTGGAGGAACGCCGTTATTACTTTTGCTTGCAATATACTGTATGTGGCCACTCAGGATTATGTCGTGCGTTCTAAGGGAGCTTTTCGAGAAACTATCAAACACAACGTTATATTCGTAAGTTCCAAGTTACTCCATATTTTCTGAGTTTTAGTGTTGATTCCTACAGAGGATTGGTGTATTAATTTCCAACCGAACGATCTCCAGCAGATAAGTACACAGTTTTAGACTTAATCGTCTTTTCCGGTGCCCTTTATACGGTAAGCGCCTGATCGCTACTGGTGTTCTCCAATTTCACGGAGAACCAAGCTTGCTCTGATATATACTATTATTACGTCGAGATTGCCACTTCAAAGGCATTTTGAAGCTGCTGCCGGCTCCCCCCAGGGGAGGAATCCCATTGTCCCGACTATCTGCGTCTAGTGTAGTCGCATGTTCCAATGTGCCACAGGTTTTCAAAGTGTCTGCACATCGTGTATCTGAGGTTGAATGTGGAAACCAATTCGTTATTGACGTATGCGGATGGGGAAAACCACATCCAGGCTGTCTGACACCTTGGTGCAAGTCGTTAATTCCTGAAGCGTATTCCAACCACGTCCGGCGTGCCTCCCATTGTCCCGAAAGCGGGTGCTTTAACACGCTGGACTATCCCCGAGGACTTTTAGACGTACTCGTAAGATAAGAGAAAAACACGGAACACTAACGGAACTTTACCGACGAAAGCACATAAACAATGCATATTCTGAGGATCTGAGGTGTGCTTTTGACACGAAGGGGTCAAGCTTTGTCGGAGCGGCTACTTAAAAATGGTGGAAACAGTGCGCATCAAGCTGTAGTTCGATAGGCACATCACGACGGTAGCATAATTACGTCGTGAAAAGCAAGATCAAGCAAGAGTTGAGGAGAACCAGAAGCACCTCTCAAGATGTCCAGCGCAGCTCTGGACGAAACGCAAGAAGGAAAAACTTTCGTGGACCACGACCATACTAGCCGGAAAACGCAACTATAAGTCGTGAACGCCTTCGTTGTAAGATGAAACCGTAAGATGTAGGCCTATTAGAATTGGTCCATCAAAACTGTTGACCCTGGCATAAGGGTTTCCGGTTCACAGAAACTTGACGCTTATGCTGGGATAGACTCATCAAGAAGGGTGTAACTGATTCCGTTTCTTCATCCCTAATGAATCCAGGCATTTACTACTGACAGATTACGAATGAAGTTGTACTTAATGTGAGCAGGCGACGATGTGGAACTGTATATTGTAATAAGCAGATTTAAAGTCCAAAGAGTCGTTGTTAACGAATGCTAAAATATTTGCTAGCAATGCATAGTGCTCTTTAACCGGCAAATTGCACCGTCTATTTGCCTTGAAAATTAAGGTTCTTCGTTATTGAAATGTTACGATGTCAGGTATTGAGACGTTGCGTACTGGCTATGGAGGCACAGTGACTGGACGGGAGCCGGCCGCGGTGGTCGAGCGGTTCTAGGCGCTTCAGCCCGGAACCGCGCAACTGCTACGGTCGCAGGTTCGAATCCTGCCTCGGGCATGGATGTGTGTTTAAGTAGTTCTAAGTTCTAGGGGACTGATGACCTCAGATGTTAAGTCCAATAGCGCTCACAGCCACTTTGACTCGACGGGCATTCGTCATCAGGACGCGGGGGACCGGGGGTGGGGGGGGGTGGCGGGGGGGGGGGACTGGCGTATTAAAATCCTTGTCCGGTGATCCTGATCTTCGTTTTCCTAAAGCGTCCCAGATGATTCCTTCAGCATGGCCACGGTCAATTTCCCAGCACCTGCCAGTTTGACTTGAGAAAACACTCTAATAACCTCGATATCGAAGGGGCGTTAACCTTCAACTTCTTTAAAGTTTCAATTTATTACCTTTCGGTTCATGCCCATAAAACCCTCTCAATAGTGGAAAGACGATACGACAGTGTGTTTGAGGCGACTTTTGTGTCGTTTATGACGATACGAATATAAAGAGAGCACCCATTCCCCGAACAGAGAAAATTTCTGATCCGGCTGGGAATCGAACCCGGGCGCCTTCGGTTAGCAATCCGCTGCGCTGACTGACCGCGCTGCTATCGAAGCGGACCTTCGAATTTTATTCCTAAATAGCCACACTTTTAGTTTGCAACAGTCCTCCATCCCTGCACAACGCTACAATCTACGTACCATTACAGCGGTGGCCACGCCGCGCCATCAGTTGTGAACGGCCAGACTGCCGCCTCCCACTCTGCTGGAAGGCCAGCAGAGCTCGCTGGCAGCGGTGAGGCAGCTGCAGCTGACCGGCCGCCGCAGACGACAGCCGGACTTCCGGTCTTGGGCGGTCTGGCCCCCGTCCAGGGACCGCCCACTGTCCTCCGTAATTTCTCGTGGCTCAATCAATTCGATTGCTCGTTCTTGCGTTCAATCTTAGCTCAAATGGGTTTTTCCAGCAATTAAACGCAGGAAATGGCATCGGCGCCCGCTGCGGCCTGCCTCTTCCTCTCGTTCCCTCCATCTCGTTCCCCCATTTTCGACCGAGTCACCACACCGTTACATCGCTGCGTTCGCCTTAATCCTTGTACTAGGACAGGTGCGCAGGTAATCGTTAAACTACTGTGTCCTCATCAAGAACCAATACCATTATTATACTGTTACTATACTCACAGGCATGTAATTTATTGTTGTCAAAGACCCAGCAGTGTCTTAAATGTGTTCAAAATCATCTTCAAAAGAGCAACATTACATGAGTGCTACTTATGCCCTTTTCCTGAGTAACATAAACGGCAATCTCGTCACTATGACGCCAGCCATCATCACGAAAGAGACCCACCATCGTGGTTAGTGTTACTCACCTGATCTATGGCTTAACATAAACGGCAATCTCGTCACTGTGACGCCAGCCATCACCACGAAAGAGACCCACCATCGTGGCTGGTGTTACTCACCTGACCTGTGGCCATAGCCTTAGAAGTTGGTTGTCCGAAATGTGACCTTAGAACGAAATTTCCTCAGTAGAATTTTGGTCTAAGTGTGGATGAATTTTGGTGCCAAACACTATCTGATCATCAGACAAGATCTACTTTAATGGGGGAAACCACATTAGGAGGCTGTTTGACACTGATATTTTGGGACTCTTTTGGGTGGGAAGAATTAATTAGAATTTAATGATAGTTTGACATCATTTCATTTATATTTAGAATAGTTTTTGTGAATTGTTTTGAATAATTTCAGCCAAAAATAACAAAGTTACGCTGTGATGTCAGCTGAAGATTGTGGGTACAGTTCTCCAATTGCGTGCACTGTAGCCATTCCGATTTTCATCTGAAATCAAAAAGGTTTTGTCAAAAATGTCAAATGGCTCTGAGCACTATGGGACTCAACTGCTGAGGTCATTAGTCCCCTAGAACTTAGAACTAGTTAAACCTAACTAACCTAAGGACATAACAAACATCCATGCCCGAGGCAGGATTCGAACCTGCGACCGTAGCGGTCTTGCGGTTCCAGACTGCAGCGCCTTTAACCGCACGGCCACTTCGGCCGGCTCAAAAAGGTTTTGATTAATAACTTATTTTCTAAGGATATGAATCTCAATGCTGGTGAAAGTAATGAAAATTAATAATTTTTCAGGCGTTGGAAAAATTTACTTCGATTTTAACGATTTCTTCTCTAATTATGCAAAGAAAAATGCCCTTAAAATCACGATACCATCTCACAAGTTCGTTCGTATAATTCGTAATTTTATAAAGAATCATACTATCAATTTTAATAACGATTTTTTCTATGCTTTTCGAGTTAGACTGCACGCAAATGTAAAAAAAAAGTCATTTCGAGAAAACGCGTTTAGAAAATAAATTCTCGGGAACTAGAAATTCAAGAAAGTTAATAATAATGTAAAATGCTTACCGATCAGTGTCCGATACCAGCACCATATAGTAATCCCTCTTCTTCCTTATAGGCTTCGTTTTGCACTTGCATCAGTACTTTCAGACCTTCCTTCGATTCCAATGAATTACGTCGATTCTGCTGGCTCACTCGTTGATTATCGATTTGTTCGGCATAATTGAAGCTCTGCGTGCCTAACACAATTTCTGCCTCGTTCATGACAATCAAAGGCATTTCCCTCATTGAATAAGCCCGCTGATAGATACGATGCCTATTCAACGACTTTTAGTCTGGAGTGCAAGTGTTTAGGAGCTAATCGCCAAATAGTGGAATTAAAACTTTCATTCACATTCTGTGTGTGGCCATCTAAACATTTCTCCAGTAACGTATCCTTTGACAAATCTCCATATATTGGAAGAATTTCCTTCTGTACGTCGGGGTGCAATGGAGTAGGGTGCGTTTCATGTTCGATTCCAAGGGCTGTTCGTTTCTGCCACTCGCACCAGCTGGGCAATACTCGTGTCGAGGATTTTCATCCGTGGAAATCCTGTGATAGTATGTCGCCATAATTGCTTTGTACCCTATGTGTACTCGGTTCTACGCTCATAAAGTCTAAACAAATGGGAATTTCGCTTTGAAATTTGACAGCCTATTCTTGGATAGTTACGCTAAAGATTTATGCAGTAAAAAAGAAATCGGATTTTGTTAACCTCCTAATGTGGTTTCCCCCCTTAATCTTAAACCTCTCCTCTGTTAGGATGCCTGACACTGTTGATCGTGCCACCCACATCTGTCCTATTCTGTGCACACTCACTATTATCACACTTTCCCTCATTTCACTTTCGTCACCAACAATATAAATAGCACCCTCTAGAAGCTGGAGACTTAACAGCAAAAAATCCATTGGTGGTTATATTTCTTTTCATTTCGTAAAGACATATACTGTAATACAGTAAAACTTCTGAACGAAATTTTCAGCCGTGTGTTAGATACCCCTGAGACTTAAGCAAATAACAAGCATTTTTACGTAGTTTGTAGCTTTACCTTTGGCTGAAACTGATACTTTTATACTGAGAGGGGAATACCATCTTTCCAGCGTAAGTGTACACCTATATTCAAGTAACGCTTCAGCTGCGGTAAGATTAAAGCCAAATCTGAAATGCTCAGAAATTCTTTCATATAATTTACTGCTGTTACTAACACAGAACGGCTGTGGTTACCTGACGCTGTTAAGCGCTTTGGCAAAAAAAGTGTTTCGCATCGACTGCGATGTGGCTTTCTATGTTCATCATCTAGTCATCACTTATCTCCCCAACCTTATGTGTCTCGTTAACAAAATCAGTGCACATTCAAAGCAAATCGTCTCAATTTTTTTCAGCTTTCATAATCTAGTTTCTATCTATCTGCGGTCGTATGATGTAAATAATTCAGGCAGATAACTCTGGTTGGCAGTGGTTTTTTTCCTAGAAGACAAGTGATTTTTCTGGTGTATTTTTGGGTGCTGATTTCAGCTAAAGTGGTTACAGGGTCCAGTCACATGCAAGTTAGACACAAGTTTAAGATTTCCGTGAGGTATGCAAAAGTAAGTAACTGCCGGCCGCTGGTGGCCGAGCGGTTCTGGCGCTACAGCCTGGAACCGCGCGACCGCTACGGTCGCAGGTTCGAATCCTGCCTCGGGCATGGATGTGTGTGTTGTCCTTAGGTTAGTTAGGTTTAAGTAGTTCTAAGTTCTAGGGGACTTATGACCTCAGCAGTTGAGTCCCATAGTGCTCAGAGCCATTTGAGCCAAGTAAGTAACTCCACTATTGTTTTGTGAAGGTCTGCAATATATCCTATTACAAAAAGATATATTTCATAATCTACAGTAGAATTACTTACATAATTTGGTTATATTGTACTGTTGAGCTATATGTGTTAGTTTTACATATCGTTTTTCATGCAAAATTCAGCAAAGAGTGATAAATCGACTGGTTCCTACTTCTGCGAATGTCACGGCTTCAAGACGTTGTATTAATTTTCCTCAGCACTTCTGACAGATCTGCGAAAAACCTATAGTGAAAAAACTGCAGTGGACAATCGCAGACTCTGTCACAGAAGTGTACTTTTGCATACTTGAGTGTAAAGATTACGGGTCAAGACAATCATAGGTGTCACATCCAGTATGTTCAAGTAGTGCGGTAGGACCCGAGCTTCCTATGCGAATGAGACAGTCCCGCAAAATATGAGGTCTCAGAATATCTGACCAATTAGAACGCCAAAAGTTGGAGGGAAGAACGTACTGTTCGGTTCAAATGTGGACTAGAAATATACTTCTGCCTCCATTTCACATAAAACTTGGCATAATGAAACTATGAAAGATCTACCAAAAGATGGCGACACTTTCAAATGTATGGCAAATACGCTACTGTTGCTATCAGAAGCTAAAAACAAAGAAGGGGTTTTCGTCGGCCGTGACGTTCGGAAACTCTTTAAGACGTAAAAGTAGAAGACAAAACAAATAAAACTGAAAGATCATCTTGGGTATCCTTTAAAAATTAGCTGTCAACAAGTTTCTTGGCAACTGCAAAAATCTTGGTTACAACGATTACTAAGAAACATACTGGATAATTTCAGGATTTTTGATGCTTCAGTGAGCTTGAAACTGCACTTTCTGGAGTTATTTTCTAGAAAATCTAGGTGCTATGAATGAGGAACAGGCAGGAAGTTTCCATCAAAACGTAACAAATGGTGCGGAACTACCAGGATCTGTGGGATCCTAGCATGATAGCTGCCTGCTGCTGGATACTACAGAGGGAGTGTCCTCAGTCACCTCACGGAGAAAAAGGCAATGGGAATTTCAGAGGAAAAGATGAGACATTAAGATTTATGAATAACGAAATAATTCATTATAATGATAGGAGTGCCTTATTTTATCATTTTAATAAATTTTCTTTGGCTGTATTCGTTGTATATTAATTTTCTGCATTTTCATCCCTTTTTGTGAAAAAATCGTACATGTTAGATGGAAATCCTTAGCGTTTCTGAACTTAGCTTGTCAAAAGGCGTTGAAATCACCCAGTATGATTACGAAAAAAATTTCAGTGTATAAATTAGTAGACCTGTGAAATTTAATTATCTTGGAGACGTTCGGTTCTCCTACCTCTCTTGATTTTAATCTATGTCGAATCCGGAATCAACACTTTTTCCTTCTTGTGAGCGACGCATTTGCGCATATCGCGGATATAAGAACCTGATTTTGTCGTTATTAATGCCTTCTTTGTACCTGATTAAAGACTTGTATGTATTAATGACATGTCTCACTTTTAATGTTTTTAAGTTTCCGGAACCAGAAGGTATCACTCCAGGACGGAAAGGGACAAAGTATCAGTTGCAAATTATTCTTCCAGCACCCCAGCACTGACAGACAGTAAAAAGAAGATGGAGAACAAACTGAAGACAACCCAGTTTTCTACACAGTATTTGTCGCATGCGTGTATAGCAGAGTCTTAATCACATCAAACGTCACGTTATCACGTTAATATACTGTAAAACCACCCTTGTAAATGGTGACCACATAGCCATAATTTCGTCAAAAAGTCTGTCACTTTAAAACATCAGTAAAAACATTTCAGATGATTGGAAGATACTGTAAATATGATTGCTTGAACATGAAAGTGACTTCTATCAGAGTATGTTTTATTCGTTGACAGTGGAAATTTAAGTGGCTGACACGGAGACAGCATAAAAACAAATTGAGTTTATTTTGCGGCTTACAGAACCATGAGGCTAGTTTGGTTTGAATACGGACATCGTTGCCAAGTATGTTCTGCGGACATATTGAAGCGGCGTACCGGCTCACGGCCTTCGCCTCAAACTGAGCGTTCCATATTCACAGCTGGGATGATGATGTGCTTACACGGCTCAGTAACAGGTATGAAACTCTCATCTGCGAAGCCCGGGCTCAGAGTCAGCTTATTGGACATGGAAGCTGCGAGGCTAAACGTTACACCCAGACTCTGCACGGCGACGCCGCTCCACTACTAATGTTGCACTCAATGGCGGCTGAGACTTGCCTTCATGGCAGGAGCTGGAGCGTGTAAAGTGGAAGGCTACTTTCTTGAATTGATTTAGAGAAAAAATAAAGGTGTGCTGCGAAATGCGGCAATTTAGAGCCTGAATAGGTAAGGATTACGAGAGGCGTTCAATAAGTAATGTAACTCTCTTTTTCTCTGTCAGTGTCGGTCGAAAAAATGTGGAATATGTTATGTATATTCTCGCTTCTGTCTCCATAGTTTCATGAAGTTCCCGTAGGTGTAGGCGCTATCTGAAGCCTTTAAAATAGCGTCTGTAAGGAGTTGCGTTCCGAACAGAGAGCTGTCATTTAGTTTCTTTTGGCCCAACACCAGAACATCCCATTGCACTTGCGCAATGTCTACGGAGACCTGGCAGTGAACAAAAGCACGATGAATCGTTGGGCGAGGCATCTGTTCTCCCGCAAACCTGTCCGATCTCCCGCGTCCCGGCCGGCTGTGACTCCTACAACGTTGGAACTTGTGGACACTCTCATTCGAGGTGATCGACGGATGACAATCGAACACCTCGTTACTCAAGTGGACGTCCTCGTCGATGGGAGTGCTGACACACTATTCCAGCATCTAGGGTACTTTTTAGCCGTCAAACGGGATACTATAAAGCGGAGCGAAGAGCCATCTTAGCGGAATTGCTTGCGCTTTACGAGGCTAATCGTGACAATATTTTCTCGAACATCGTCACAGGTGATGAAGTATGTGTTCACTACTTAGAACCGAAAACAAACCGGCAATCCATGGAGTGGCGCCACACGAACTCTCCTCCTAAGGAAAAGTTCACAGCTGTACCTCCGCCGTTAACGTCATGGCGGCGCACTTCTGGAACTCTGAAGAGATTATCGTATTTGACGTCGCCCCTCAACTCTGTAGTGTACTGTGCTACCCTCTGGAAATTGAAGAAACGACTTGAGCGTGCTTGTCACCACAAAAATTCAAACAAACTTCTCCTTCTCAATGACAACGCAACGCTTCGCACAAGTCTGCGCACCCGAGAGGAGCTCACAAGATTTCATTGGACTCTTCTCCCTCATCCACCCTACAGCCCGTATATCTTACTTTTCTACTTCCATCTGTTTGGCTCAATGAAGAATGCACTTTGCTGGAAGCAGTAAGCGGATGGTGGGGAGGTTATTGATGTAGCAAGACGTTGGCCCTGATGTCGACCAATAGAGTGGGGCCATGGGAGAATATAGGCCCTTCTAGTAAGGTGGCGTAAGGCCATCACATATAACGTATATTATATTGAAAAATAGGGTTTTGTAGCCAGAGTAATGGAAAATAATGTGATGTATTGGAATCCTGAATAAAACTAACCAGCTTTCGGAAAAAAGTGCTCCATTATTTATTCAAAATCCCTCGTAATAGTAATTCTGTTTCTTTTAATTTTTTAAATTCTTGGTAAGTGCGTACGGGGCCAAACTGCTGAGGTTATCAATCCACAGGCTTACACACTACTTAATCTAACTTACGCTAAGGACAACACACACACACACACACACACACACACACACACACATACACACACACACATTCCCGAGGGAGGACACACTACTTAATCTTACTTAAACTAACTTACGCTAAGCGCAACACACACACAAACACACACACACACACACACATTCACGAGGGAGGACTCGAACCTCCGACGGAGAGTAATTCCCTGAAAAACGGTGAAATCTGTTGTCCACAAATGCAGCATTCACCCACTTTGCGAAAGTACGTCTCACTTATCGCTTGAGGTGCGAGGAAACCGATCCACCCGCTCGCCGTAACGCCACTCCTGTCTGAAGTCTCAGGAGTGTCACCAACGAAAGTCTCTGTCGCCACTCACAAGAGAGACTTTCTGAAATAAATGCTGTTGCTCAGCATTTAAACAGAGTGGTATGTCGTGAAGTAAAATTGCGTTTCAAAGATATTCTAAATTCGTTCTGAATAAATGGAGTAGTGCACACCCAATGGAAAAAAAGGCACAATGAGATGAAATTGCAAAAACGGTTTCGCTCATTCCAGCGTCACTGCAAACCAATTATTTTGTGTAGTTACATATTCGACTATTGATGCTTACAGATTGGCGTTCCTCCTCAGGGAAAGAGACTGTAACAGAATGTAAGGATATTGTTAAAGCGTGTCTCAGCCGCAGCACCTGTAATTATCCAGTACTTTATCATCTTCATACTTTACTGCAACGAAAGTTGGTTATTTCTCGTGTGGTCAACTGTCCACATATGTAACACCTTTACGAGAGGTGAGAGTAAAGAGAAAAGTTGAAGGGCAAGGAGAAACTTCGCATCCTGACAGATATATGACTTCGATATCACAGAGGTTGAAAATGTTTCAATAGAAGCACATCCCATAGCTGCAAACGCAAATAAAACGAAGATACAGGGCATAGCACATTAATGGTTGGCGGTCGATGAAAAGTTTATGAAACAGCTAACGCCGTAAATATACCATAAGAAAGAGTAGAGTACACTTCTTATGATTAATCAACTATGAGAAACATTTACGCTAGCTGTTTGCCAGTTTTGTTGAATGCTGACGAAAACGAAATGTGGAAATTAATTTCCTCAAAAATAGTCATATTTTCTTGAAAGAATTTAACTGAAAATGTCAACAAATTATTGTTGTGGAAATAATTACTTCGCGGCGAGAAGTTAATAAAAACCAGGGCATTAAATGTAAGTCAGCACCAGGAAAGGCAGGGACAATTTATTTCCAGAGTAAGTTGCGGACGGTGTCTTTGGGACTGTCTCTTCTTACTGATCCAAATGTCCGATGTTCCCTACCTACACAGTCTGATACTGCTACTGAATAAAACGGAATAGAAAAGTATATCCGGAAAACACCACCTAGCAGATCGAACAGGATGCCAGGCGTGGGCGTCATTATATATTTCATTCTTTTTCGCTTTTTAGGACTAGTTAACTGACTGCTGTTGGAATAACTTAACATTAGGGCTGGCCAAGATAAAATTCATCTGGAAAATATTTTAAAGAGGACTAATGCGGGACTTACCTCTGATAATGAACATCACAGGAGATGCTGGAAATGGCCACCTTTGACGTCGATGCAGCGTTGTGCTAGATTTATCAAACTGTAGCGCGTAGCAGATATTCCGCAGCGATAGCAGCAACAGCGTTTTCAGTGTTCTGGTGTAGCTCTTCCAGTGTGCGAGGATTGTATGAGCCCACCTGCCCTGTCAGTTTGCCCCACATGTGAAACTACTCACAGGGGGAGAGGTCAGCGTATCGAGGTGACCAGGAGATTGCTGGAGAGGCATACTCTGCTGACTTCAGCGTTTCCTGTGATGACCAGTTCTCCTGTTAATTAACAATGGTGAATTCCTTGTCAGTCTTATAAATATATTCTGTGCCACACTTATTTGGTGTACCGTGTTTATGGCATTTGCTGAGTGTTAGCTGGAATAATGCAGTTAATTGTTTGACTTACTTTTTATTTGTTCTGCGAATAGTTACAAAATGCGAACTCGTTCCTTATTCTGCAACCGCTTGATATGACTAAAGTAATCTTTTCTTTCATGGCAAATGAAAATGACTTGGTAGGAGAACACATTTTGCTCAAGTGAGTCTTAATCGATTGTAAGACAGATGAAAAATAACAAAAAAAAAAAAAAAAGAAAAGCAGAAAAACGCTACATTCCAACCAGGAAACAAAACGAATTGCGCTGTGTCGCTACTGGTAGAGGTATGATGTGTAGCGACCGCAGGAATTTTTCGAAAAGCGGAAAATTTCTAAGACTGCTTTTTGATATAACTGTTTCGGTGGGACTGAGAAGAAAGTGCCGAAGAAAATAAAGTTGCTAGGAATTGTCCCAAAGGTACTGAATCTCGAAGATTGTTAGGTATCCACTCAGTGTCTTTAGGTAATATTCTTTACACCGAAATGCTAAGCATATTTCATTATTATATGCTAACCATATCTTCTTATATTAAAATATCGATATGAATGCTACCATTCTAATTTAACAATCTGCTTTTAACTTCCTGTAATGTTTAAATTTAGACCTACAAACAAGAATTTTTTTTATTGATGTACCAATTATGTTACCAAGATATACCGAAAATCTCAAATGTAAGAAGAAAGTGAGAAATATTTTCAGAATTCCTGCTCGTTAACAACAAAATAATCAGAAAAAATGCCAAATAAGTACTCTCATTATCCTCGGCAATGCGTTGTAGACCTGCATGCACTCATTACTAGAAATGCACGAGAATATTGTATACAAAGCCTATACTCCCACATGCCATAACGGGAAAGTGTCTTCTTCTGAGTGCACCTGTTGTGGCTGGACACGTGTTAGGATGTACGGAAATAGTCCATTGTAACAGACACAGCCGTGGAAGGCAGTAATGGATGGTAAAAGTTTCTGAGTCATTAGGCCGCTTCATATTCATCTTCAAACTTCTTAAGTGCTGGACGTTTCCACCCTTCTGCTGGGGATCTTGTTCAGGGTTCCACTGGTGTCCCTGGCTCGGTGAACACTATCGAAGGATGGTATCACGTTGACTTATAAAACGCTATCGTTCAGCAATTTCCCCAAAGTTGTGGAGGTGTTAGATGAAAATCTTCAGGTTACTATTAGCGGGGGCAACGGCCTTGCCGCAGTGGATACACCGGTTCCCGTGAGATCACCGAAGCGCTGTCGGGCGTGGCCGCCACTTGGATGGGTGACCATCCAGCCGCCATGCACTGTTGCCATTTTTTAGGGGTGCACTCAGCCTCGTGATGCCAATTGAGGAGCTACTCGACCGAATAGTAGCGGCTCTGGTCAAAGAAAGCCATCATAACGACCGGGAGAGCGTTGTGCTGACCACACGCCCCTCCTATCGGCATCCTCAACTGAGGATGACACGGCGGTCGGTTGGTCCGATGCCCCCCCCCCCCCCCCCCGCCCCCAGTGCCACTATTAGCGGGCCGTCGTCCTTGGGGTAAATGCTGAAAGGACACACGGAAAGAGGGAGGGAATTAAAAGCATTATTGTTGTTGTGACGCCTCGGTTGTTACTGCGTTTTTGATTACGTTTGGAGCTCGCCGTGACTACGTTTACTTCCGCGATGGCGGGTTACCATGAGGACGCGAAGACTGTAGCCGCGGACGTGACACCATCTTTTGACAGTGTTTAGCCATCCAAGGACATAAGTGGTGTCGTGAAGAAGATCCCAACAGAGCGATCGAGCCGTCGGGCAGTGAAAAAGTCTGAAGAAGAATATTAGGCTGTCTGTCGACACAGAAGATGTTACCATCAATGACCACTTAACATCGGTACGCATGCGACTGCACGCGCTACCTAACACACTCCAAAACGCCGCGCATAAAACGCTTTTTTTCCGGGGCTCATATCTCTGGTTCCACTAGTTCTACAGGTAGGGTCAAGTGTTTAGGATAGCCCTTGGGTAAGGGACCATTTCTATATTCAACAGAAGGATCGTCTTATTGTAACTATCCTACAAAGCAGGGTCAAAGTTTGAATATTGCAGATGTCCTCCGGTTTAGGCAAACGGAGCAGATAGGATGGTTCTTTTGACCATAGACGTGGTCTAACGTGCGCCTTAAGGGGTTTATGGAGGTACCATTTAGTTCATAGGCAGTTCCTAAGAAAACCCGGAAATTGAGTACGAAAACCGAGCCGCGTATACCAAGACGGGTGTGCACAGCAAATGGTTGAAATTTTACGATAGATTTCTAAGATCCCGATCTCGAACAGCTTTGAAAATCTTCTTGATATGTGTGTCCGTTTCCGAGATAAAGAGGTTCAAATTTACCGTACTTATACACGTAAAATACGCATCTAAAATCCGGTGTGAGGCGAAAACATTATAACGTGACGTAACACGGAGACTTATTCTGTATAAGTGTCTCCATTACCATCAGAAGGGTACTGAAGACCATGCAAAATTTTTGTGCACATAAAATTCGGTATGAGATGTAAAGTTATATAGTTTTGAGTTGTTTCAATTTCAGATAAATAAACTATGAGAATTTTACGGTGCCACAAAGCTCATTTGACGTGAGTGACATGCCCTGCTATAGCATCGAAAAGGCGGGAACCAGAGGAAAAATGCTTTTATCGGCGCAAAAAAACTCTAATATAATCGTATTTATTAATGAACTCTGAGTGAAAAGTTGAATACTAGCTGCCTCATTCTACATTCTTAAGCACCTTTAAAAATATTCTCAAAAATTTTGGCTTGGTAGTAATGTTGTACATTGCGGGGTCATTGTTCTATTTCTAACGTATCCGTGAGGACCAAAGTACACAGCTGTAAGATATTGGATTCGCATTGGAGAGGACGGCGTTTAAAATTCCCTCTCGTCATCCAGACAAAGATTTTCCGTGATTTCCCTAAATTACACTAGGCTTGTGCTTAGGAGGTTCCTTTTGAGAGGCACTCCTGATTCCCTTCACCGATTATCTTGTTCTCTGTAATGACATCGTCGTCGTCACGGAATTAGAAACTTGTTGGTTAGGACAGTGGCTGGAATACGAACAACAAGTAATTCTAGAAGTTGGACGTAAATGCTCTTCTAAGATAAAGAGATCGGCAGATGAGAGAAAAGCAAACCAGCCAGAATGTCCCTCCTCCTCCTCCTAATAAATTCTTCCCCTAAACCTTTAAAAAAAAAGAAAAATCCGCTTGAGTGACCGCCTGTCCCGTATAGATCACCTGAATCTGAAGCAACGGCAGGAAAGAGAAATTGCGGAACTACACCACGATATTTTGTATTCGAGTCTTTGCTTGTGATGCTTGCAAAAATTATTTTCCCCACCCTGTGGCGTGATTAAGTTTCATCAATTTGTGTGCGTGCGTGCAATGGTGCTCGTATGCGTGAGTGTATGCCTGCGCGTGCGGGGCGTTACGTACAAACACGTATGTGTGTGTGTGTGTGTGTGTGTGTGTGTGTGTGTGTATGTGTGTGCGAGCAAGAGGGACGGGCACAGCCGCCACGCCCACTGCGTAATGTATTAACAAATTAAAGGGGTGACACTCTTTTTTGACGAAGTGACTTGGGCCTCACAAAACGAGCCTCTCGCTCCCGCCGGCCGGGCCGCCGGGCCCATGAATATGCATTTCCGTTTCGCATAATCGACAACAATAACATGCAAATTCGGTGGTTTACCGGGCCGGGGGCAGTGGCAGAGCGCCACAAGGCAGGCGTGCTATGGCGGCGTGGCGGCCGTCTAGCCGCGGCTCAGCTCCACTACGAATGCATATTCAGATGCCTTTACCTTTGTTGTGATGGTAATGCGGATTCGCCGCTCCTGTTTAATGTTTTCCAGATCTGGCGCGGCTGCGCGCGGTGGGCTCGTCTCGCCGCTTCCTATAAACACGCATTCATATTCAAAGCGCTTCCTTCCTTCCTTCCAGCCAGCCAGCACGCTCCGCCTGACTCCTTCCTTATCCCGACCACACAGCTGCGTGACCTCACTCCGCCACTGTGCCCACACGCACCTCCACCCCCGGCGCGAGCTGTCGCCGTACCCCTCTTGGCGGCGACATAACGGCGCGAGACGCGAGGTCGGGGTGGGTAGGTGCGCGCCTTCTGATTTCCCAGGACGTGAGTCGGGCGGCGCGCAGATTGGAGCCCGGTTTACGGATTTCGGGCGGCGGTGTCTGCGCCCCCGCCGCAGCTCGGCTACTTACCACGGGCCGCGACCATCAGGGGCTCCTGACGCGGGATTGAGCGCTCTGCCCGCCTACGCCTCGTCCTTTCCTACCGGCACGGTGGCACCCACTGACGGCTGCTCGCTCGCACGCATCTCGCAGTGACTCGGCTTCTTGCAAAAGGAATGATCTACATGTTGCGTGTGGAATGTTTACTGAACGTGTAGCGGCGCCTCTTTCCCATTCCCGACTATTGGAAAAAATCGACGGAGGGAAACTTCCTGTGGCGTAACATCACTGCAACTTATAATATTTCATCTCCCTTGCTATCAAAATGTCAGATGTGCAGAAAGTAAATAGCCTATACTGAGCTAACTACTCCAGTTGTTACGCCGGAAATGCATATCCTCCTATTTCCATCTATTGTACTATAATTTTTTTTCCTTGTTTTGTTACCTCAAGATATAACATTTCTGTGTCTCTGTATATTGTAATTGTTTTACTATTTGTATATATATATGCATTTATGTTGATTTATAATTGGTTTGTTTTGTGAATATTATTTGTATTTATACGCTGGGTCTGGCATACGGAAAACTATGCTATCGAACGATTACATCGATAGGTCGTGTGGAGAACCAAAGTGTTTAGGATCTTTGGTAGTGTTAACTGGGTCGCGTGGAGCGCGAGCAGAGAGAGAGTCTGGCTGGAGTAGTGCGGTTGAGCAGGCGTGTTGTGTGACGCTCCCGCGAGTTGCCGCGCTTTCGGGGTTTGGCAGCATGTAATTGCGCTCGACTGGCTATAATAGTTTCTAGCACGGTGTCGCGGACGGGAAGCATTAGCTGGCACACATCAAGAGCCCGTTTCGCCTGGTGACCGTGTCGAGAAGAAGGCGTGCCAGCATCCAGCTCCTGCTACAGTGACGGCCGACAATGAGTGACTGTAGCCACCTCCTCGATCGACGACTTCAAACCTTCAATCAACCAACAAGGAAGACTAAAAGCACGTAAAGTTTCAGAACTGTATGGCAGACCTCAGCTTTTCAAACTGTTCCATTTGCCTCGCAAAATTACAGCAACTTAGCATGAACCTTTGTTGCTCATTGTCCCAATTGCATTACCAAGCAGGGTCCCTTCCTTTTCCGAAATGAACCCGAGTGTAGTTGAAAAATCAGACGCCAGCATTAAAGTACAATCATTCCATTTCACTGCTTTAATTTCAAAGTTCAGTTTAAGTATTCATAGCTGGCTACAATATTTAGATTACACAAGCACAAATTAAGAGTGCGAGTTTTGTTACCGTATTTTAGCTTACCTGTGACTGCAGCTCAGCTTGGTACGTACTAAATTTTACTATTGTTAATTGTTCAGAATCATTTAATTCAAGTTCAAAGTTAAATCTCTTATTTCTAAATTGCGTAGATTCAAGTTGCTTTTGAAATGATTGTTGAGGTAGTCCAAGACTAACCGTATTTTACAGAATTTCGATGTGCTTCAGAAAGAAAGCTCACTATAAACTTCAGTCACTAAATTAACTTTCGATTTTCCGGTTTTGTTAATTCTTTTGCTAAATTAAGTCAGAGTGTAGCGAAATGTATTACTTCTGACAAACTTTCAGTTTTCACACTACACGGGTCAACCTTCAGTTGCCACGCTTCTAGTGCTAATTATATGTGTAATAACCTTTCTTTTTCAGTTACTATAGTAATTGTCCGTAGGACTGGCGACCGTAATTTCCCCCAAATCTCAAATATCTAATTACCGCTAGTTAATTGTTAACGTAACGGCCGCACATTTACTTTCTTTATTAACTTTACCCCTTTTCAAAATTAATTTCCACCAGTTTCATTGGCATTTTTCCTTTCATAAAGATGTAACCCTTTCCTCCCTCTTTACCGACAGATCAACTTCGGTGACAATTGCCTTTTTTTTTATTTATTTTTTTTCCAGCGCTGATGACCTCGATGTTGAGCGCCCATAAACTCCCCCCCCCCCCCAGCTTTTTTCCAAATTCCCATTAGGTACACGCGGTTTAATTTTTCACTGTCATTAAGGTCGATAAGTGAGGGGGAGGTTACACAGTGTTGTCAACGTTTATTTCATAAGGGCAGAAATACTGTATTAGCACATAAATGTTACTTAGCTTGCTATGGCTGTCTTGTTGTCTATGGTGTCAGTCCCTGAAACTTCCTGACAGATTAGAATCGTGTGCCGGACCGAGACTTGAACTCCGCTGCAGAGTGGAAATTTCATTCTGGAAACACTGCCAAGGCTGTGGCATCAGTCCCCTAGAACTTAGAACTAGTTAAGCCTAACTAACCTAAGGACATCACACACATCCATGCCCGAGACAGGATTCGAGCCTACGACCGTAGTGGTAGCGCGGTTTCAGACTGTAGCGCCTAGAACCTCTTGGCCACTTCGGCCGGCCATCCTTTCTTCCAAGAGTGCTAGTTCTGCAAGGTCTGCAGAGGAGCTTCTGTGAGGTTTGGAAGGTGGGAGACGAGATACTGGCGGAATTAAAGATGTGAGGATTGCTCGTGAATCGTGCTTCGATAACTCAGACGGTAGAGCACTCGCTCCCGAAACGTAAAAATCCCGATTTCGAGTCTCGGTCCGGCACACAGTTTTAATCTGCCACGAAGTTTCATATCAGCTCACATTCCGCTGAAGAGTGGAAATTTCATCTGTGTCAGTTCCTGTTTGTGCTTTCCGATTAATAGATCAAAGATTTCTTTGTTTCAGTAAAAGTCGCTGGAATATTGCTGCTTATTGACTTTATCAGCCTTTATTCTCAAATTCTTGACACTATCTACAACACCACTAGCTAATTAAATGGATTGCGCAGTATTTGAACACGAAACAAAGAACGTGATAGTTATCTTGACCAATCTCGACAACAACTCAAATTAATATGGTGCGTTTGGCCCCTAAACTTTTTATAACTATTACGTACATAGCTTACAGATCCTTGTAGAAGAAGATTTAGTTCAAATGAATTTTATTGATCTAATGTTTCCTGGAAACGATTATTTATGTAAAGATTTATGCGCCTCTTAATTAATAGTGAGGGTTGTCAAATTTTTACAATACAAAAACCATTAGTTTCCTGTCTTTGTATAATCGTCGGTTGAATTATCGACAGTAAAATTAGAAAAATTGAGAATGAAAACAGAAATCTTGTTTCTATGAAAAGTAAAGCATAACAATGTTAGTTTCATTGATAATTAATAAATTTTTAACTGCCAAGATCGCTAAAATAATTTTTTCACTTAAATGACCAGTTTCGGCAATTCTCTGTTGCCATCTTCGGATATACGTTTCCATCATTAGAAAAACATAGGTTGTCCTCATGCTGAGGATGTCAGGCTTGTATAATACTAGTTTCTCTGTAATTTTTTTTTTTAAGTTAACTATTGTGATTACTTAGTTCCATGGTTTGAGATCGATGTTGAGAAAATCATCGATATGAAAATTAAAATTATATTATCAGAAAAGTAGTGTTTTGTTGATTATATATGTGCAAAATTATGTTCAGATGTGGAATGTATTATCTAAGTATAAAAATTAAGCCAGGCCGATATTTTTACGGAACCGAACACTTCAATTGAAGTATGAAAGTTCTGAGGAGGGAAGATTAATTACAATCTACATACAGGGGTTGAAGAAAACTACGGAACGTCACCACAAATGCAGCCTTGCACATATGTACAGATGCTAGCCAAGCGTACAAGTGGCTTTGTGGTATCGCGTAGTGATAATCCAAGTGACGATATTTTAAGTCCTGCATTGCGGGCTGTATACATTGAGTGACAAAACTCAGGAGATACCTCGTAATACCGTGTCGGACCTCCTTTTACCGGGCGTAGTGAAGCAAATGAACGTGGCATGGACTCAGTAACTCGTTGGAAGTCACCTGCAGATATTTTGACCCATGCTGCCTCAGTAGCCGACCATACCACGAAACTGTTACCGGTGCAGGAGGTTGCGCCTTAACTGACCTTTCGATTCTGTTGAATAAATGTTCGATGGGACTCATGACGGGCAATCTGAGTGGCCAGATGATTCAATCGAATTGTCCAGAATGATCATCAAGCCAATTGTGAACAATTGTTGCCCCATCATACGAAATCATTGTTTGAGAACGTGAGGTCTATGAATGGCTGCAAATGATCTCCAAGTAATCGAACATAGCCATTTCCAGTCAATGATCGGCTCAGGTGGACCAGAGGACCCAGTTCATTTCGTGTAAACACAGTCCACAGCATTATGGAGCCACAATCAGCTTGCATACCATCTTGTTGACAACCTGGATCCATGGCTTCGTGGGGTCTGTGTCACACTCGAACCTTACCAGCAGCTCTTATTAGCTGAAATAGGGACTCACCTGACCAAGCCACGATTTTCCAGTCGTAGAGGGCCTAACTGATGTGGTCACGAGCCTACGAGAGGAGCTGCAGGCGATGACGTACAGCTAGCAAAGGCACTCGCGTCGGTCGTCTGCTGCCGTAACCAATTATCGACAAATTTTGCCGCACTGTCCTAGCGGATACGTTAGTCGTACGTCGCACAACATTTTCTGCGGCTGTTTCACGCAGTGTTGGTTGTCCGTTAGCATTGACAGCTCCACGCGAACGCCGCTGCTCTCGGTCGTTAAGTGAAGGCCGTCAGCCACTGCGTTGTCCGTGGTGAGAGGTAACGTGTGAAATGTCATATTCTCGTCACCCTCTTGACAGTGTGATTCTCGGAGTACTGAATTCCCTAACGATTTCCGGTACGTAATGTCCTTTGCGTCTAGCTCCAACTTTCACGTTCAAATTCTGTTAATTTCCGTGGCGCGGCCATAATCACGCCGGAAACCTTTTCAAATGGATTACCGGGGTGCAAATGACAGCTCCACCAACGTGCTGTGTGCTACCGCATTCTGTAGATGTGCGTATCGCTATGCTCTTTTGTCACCTCAGTCTTAACCACAGGAGCTGAAACATCGTTGGTATGTTCATTAATCGGTGCAGACGCGAAGTATGCTGAAAAAATAATGATTTCACTTTCGGCTACCAGGTTAAAATACGACGTTGTAAACAGTCAGAATGTGGTGTGGGTGCAGGAAAAGTGGAGGAACGGTGAAACACATAGCAACGATGATTCTGGCACGTTTATTAGCATTTGGTCACAAGTTACCACATGTGTTCAGTATCATCTTCCGACTCAGCAACAGATTGCATTAGTAACACGGCACGTTCCACATTTGGTCGTAGCATATCCGATGTAATCACAGCGGTATGTCATCGTATGTTGTCTTTCGGATGAGGAAGAGGCCAGATACGTCCCTGATAAACACAGTCTTTCAGATAGCATCGCAACTGGAAGTCAAATGGATTTAAGTCGGATATCTGTAAAGCCACACATCTTGGAATAGTTTAAAAGATAATGCGATCGTTAACGAAGGTTTCTCGAAGTAGATATTTCACCTGGCATGTTATATGTCGTGTCGCCCAATTTTGCATGAAAGAGTGGTGTGGACTCAGTTGAGTTCTTCCAAACTTGTAATGACGTGTTCCACAAGGAGGTCCTTGTAACATGCAGGTGTCACTGTACACTTAACAGGCCGGTGACGTGTCATCTGCTCGAAGAAAAGCGGACCGGTAATGAAGATACTTGCGAAACCATACCACACAGTTACGTAAGCTGAGTGTAGTGGATGTTCCTGAACACCTCGTGAAGGAGTAGAGCCCTACATGCGACAGTTTTGTGCACTCACGACACCGTGTAAAGGACAATGTGCCTCGTCCCTCGAAGGAATATTCCCCGGCCACAAGTCATTTGTTCCCCGTCGTGCTGAAAAACGAAGGGTAGAGTCACGGCAGTGTAACCTATCATGGAGCATCACTTGGTGCCGATTCTGAATCTTGAAGGGGTACCAATGTAAAATGCGCTGCTGAAACGTTTGATCTGTTAACCAGGGGGGAGAAGCAATTCTCGTGACAATTCCCGACCGCTGTCTGTAAAATTTAAGACACTTGCTGCACGATGGAATATAGCTACAGAAACTTCATCAACAACTGTCATGTGAATGGGCCGCTTTCCACTTGCTGCTACACCACCTAATTTACCTGCTGCTTCAAATTTCTTGGTCATATTCTTTAACCCATTGTTTCGGAACTGTTTTGGATGGCGATATTCCAGCAATGGAGCGCTGCCGTTATTGCCACTCTGATAAAACAGCTTTACCACGGTCTTTCTTCTCAATAGCCATGGTGTTTCGTACGGGCAACTTCAGCCTTCCTAACGCTTTACACCAACAGTCACTTCACAAGAGAAATCAAGAGGGGTCGAAAAGTGACAACAAACATACTGATTTGAAAACAGGAAACATATCACATTCTGACTGTTTACAACGCCATAATTTCACCTGGTGGCAGCAAGTGGAACTATTAGTATTTTTCGTCGTACTCCGAGAGCGCACATGTTAGTGAACAATCTTATGATATTTCAGCGTCCTGCAATGTATGCAGCCCGCACTGCAGTACTCGGAACATAGTGAGTTAAATTACACCACCCGGTATTTGACCACGAACGTAAATGTGCAGTGCCTTCATACACTGCAGGTATTAGTCGTGGCCAGAATAATGTTCTGTGCAGTTGTGAGTGCAACGTGGCGGAGCTAGGTGAATTGGAACGTGGGCAGATAGTTGGTGCTCGTACGGTGGATGCTTCTGTAACCAACGTACCTGATGTGTTTCGTGTTTCAAGGGGCACAGTATTGAAGATCTATACCTCATAAACGGAAAACAGGTAAAACATCGCCCGTTAAGTCACAACGCGGATGAAGGCGTGTGTTCAATGATCGTGACAGACGGTCACTGATGGGGACTATCACGAAGAATAAGGAGACGAGAGTCGCGTAAGTCACTGAAGAACTGAACACCGGATCCGTGAACCTTGTCAACACAAAAACAACACGGAGGGAGCTCCATAACCAGTGAATTGCAGAGAGATCTGGAATTCCAAAGCCTCTCATCAGTGATGCAAATGCCCGTAACTGAAAAATATGGCGCTGAGGCCGTAAAAACCTGGACTATGAAGAAATGAGATAATGTCATTTCGTCGTTTGAGCCTTGTTTCATGGTGTTTCCAATTTGTAGCCGAGTTTACGTCGCAAGAGTGGAACATGGCGGAGGTTCGGTGATGATTTGGGCAGCAATACCGTTGTTTTCCATGGGCCCCATGGCTACTCCGCAAAACAGCACTACTGCCAAGAATTACGTAACCGTTCCGACGGATCAGGTCCATTCTGTGGTACAGTGTTCGTTCCCCAACGTGACGCTGTATTCCAAGGTGACAGGGAGCCTGTTCACACATCCTGCATCGGGCACAACTAGTTTTGTGAGCACGAGGACGAATTGTCACATCTTCCCTGGTCACCACAGCCAGGAGATCTCAATATTATCTAGCATCTGTGGTCTTAGTTGGAGAGAAGGGTGTGTGATAACTATCCACCGTCATCGTCGTTACCTTAATGTTCCACTACTTTACATGTAGAATGGCATAAGAGTCCTTTCTAGACCATAATGGTCCTGTATTTATCCATTCCGAGACAACTGGGAGTTGTTTTCTACGGAAACGGTTTTCAGACAACAAACGAGGCATGGTAGTGAGCTGTTACCATATTTTTCTCAACCCCCTATATGCTAAAAGCGTAAGTTGTCCCTTACGTGAATATGCGTATGGAGAACCATATTGCATGAACTGCTAGAGTAAATAGACTACTGGCCATTAAAATTGCTACACCACGAAGATAACGTGTTACAGACTCGAAATTTAACCGACAGGAAGAAGATGCTGTGATACGCAAATGATTAGCTTTTCAGAGCATTCACACAAGGCTGGCGCCGGTGGCGACACCTACAACGTTCTGACATGAGGAAAGTTTCCAACCGATTTCTCATACACAAACAGCAGTTGACCGGCGTTGCCTGGTGAAACGTTGTTGTGATGCCTCGTGTAAGGAGGAGATATGCATACCATCACGTTTGCGACTTTGATAAAGGTCGGATTGTAGCCTATCGCGATTGCGGTTTATCTTATCGCAACATTTCTGCTCGCGTTGGTCGAGATCCAATGACAGTTAGTAGAATATGGAATCTGTGGGTTCAGGAGGGTAATACCTAACGCCGTGCTGGATCCCATCGGCCTCGTATCACTAGCAGTCGAGATGACAGGCATCTTATCCGCATGGCTGTAACGGATCGTGCAGCCACGTCTCGATCCCTGAGTCAACAGATGGGGACGTTTGCAAGACAACAACCATATGCACGAACAGTTCGACGACGTTTGCAGCAGCATGGACTATCAGCTTGGAAACGATGACTGCGGTTACCCTTGACGCTGCATCACAGACAGGAGCGCCTGCGATGGTGTAACAACGACGAACCAGAGTGCACGAATGGCACAACGTCATTTTTTCGGATGAATCCAGGTTCTGTTTACAGCATCATGATGGTCGCATCCGTGTTTGGCGACATCGCGGTGAACGCACATTTGAAACGTGTATTCGTCATCGTCATACTGGCGTACCACCCGGCGTGATGGTATGGGGTGCCATTGGTTACACGTCTCGACACCTCTTGTTCGCATTTACGGCACTTTGAACAGTGGACGCTACATTTAAGATGTGTTACGACCCGTGGCTCTACCCTTCATTCGATCCCTGCGAAACCCTACATTTCAGCAGGATAGTGCGCGACCGCATGTTGCAGGTCGTGTACGGGCCTTTCTGGATACAGAAAATGTTCGACTGCTGCCCTGGCCAGCACATTCTCCAGATCTCTCACCATTTGAAAACGTCTGGTGAATGGTGGCCGAGCAAACTGGCTCGTCACAATACGCCAGTCACTACTCCTGATTAACTGCGGTATCGTGTTGAAGCTGCATGGGCAACTGTACCTGTACAACCCATCCAAGCTCCGTTTGACTCAATGCCCAGGCGTATCAAGGACGTTATTACGGCCAGAGGTGGTTGTTCTGGGTACTGATTTCTCAGGATCTATGCACCCAAATTGCGTGAAAATGTAATCGCATGTCAGTTCCAGTATAATATATTTGTCCAATGAATACCCGTTTATCATCTACATTTCTTCTTAGTGTAGCAGTTTTAATGGTCAGTAGTGTACATCAGTGTTCTTTCGGTATTTCACTAATTGTTCGAGAAGAAGCCTGCTTACTTCGCATCATCTAAAGCTGTCTCGTTGTCTACACTGGAATTCTTCTTCGTAGCTATTTTTAACATATTTCTTATCTGCCTGCCAGTTGGGAAAAAGTTTTGCGATTAATTTTAAACTAACTTCTCGGCGAACTTGAAACGTGAAATATTGAAACACAACTCTGAAGTAATGAACAGTGTAATGTTGACTAGCTTTCTTGTCTACCTCATACATCCAGCAGGTATAGGAGCGGAGTTGGTGATGGAAAGACCTGATAACAATGCTCTACAAGACCGTCGTGTTGTGCGGGTATTATCGGAATGCGTTCTAGCCGTTCACTATACCATTTTTCAAGTTTTCCCTCGAGGATTGCTTGTTCGAACTTTGTTATACTGCCATGCCGTGTTCGTCGCCCGTATTACTTTTATTGTTTTTCTCCTGTTCACACTGGGCTTACCTCTGATTGCCCCAAGCTGGCCGGCCAATTTCCTTTGGTGCTTTGAGTAGTTCCCGATCCTTGTCAAATTCTGGTTAGAATACTTTTTAACAATAATAATTACTTAAATAAAAATAAATTTTAACATAATTCTTTTTTAAATAGAACAGGAAGTATATATTAATTTAGCCTAACCCCAAAGAGATAGATCTGAAAATTTGCGTTTATGAATTTTGCACAGTTATGAAAACACTTCTACGATTTATAACCTAAAACGTATGGTGCATGAATAGTTGGCCTAATGTTATTAGTTCAATGGCGGCAGTTTTTCGCTATAACTCTTACATGTATTTTCATAACTATTAAAAATTCACAATCGCAAATGTTCAGAACTGTCTCTGTGGGGTGATGAATCTGAACGGAGCTAGTAGAAACTATTTTATAATTCGTAGTCCGATTTGAAAACGGATTAAGAATTTCTTTTTATTTCAATAGTTATTTGAACATTTAAATTGAGTGTGCCTTTCGGAATTACTACTACAGTCACTACAATTATGTCCAAAGTTCTTACTTTCAGAGAAAGGGGTGCCACTTTATTTACTCCTTAAAATGGAATAGGGGAAAAACTTTATCTGAAAATACAACACAATCAGTCCTAGTGAGGACCAGCTAAAATTCGGAAACTAAAATAACTGTTGCGAGATTTGATCTTACTATCTCATGCACCAAAAATGTTAAACATAACTTCACCAATTCCGATTCAGTATGGTTAAAAATGAAATTATGTAAATATTAATAATATACGGGGGCGTGCTGAAAAGTAATACCTCCGAATTTTGTGTGTGAAAACTGTTCAAGATTTTTTTAGAACAACACAAAGGTTAGTAACATTCTACACCTTTATTCTTTATGTCTACGTATTTATCTCTCAACACAGTGACTCTTCCAACGAACACATGTCTCCCAACAAGAGATCATTTTGTTGATACCGTCACTGTAGAATGTCTGGCTTTGTTGACGGATCCACAACTTCACCTCTGCTTGCACCGTTTCATTTACTATCAAAGTGAAGTCCTGGAAGGTGTTCATTAAGTTTTGGTAATAGATGAAAATCGGATGGGACCAAATCTGGTCTTTGTCGAGGATAATCGGTGACTGTGAACCTAAGGCATTGGATTGTTGCAGATGCAGCGCTCGCGTGTGGTCTGCCATTGTCGTGCTGCAGGAGAGGCTACTCCCTGTGTGAACCAGTTCTTCCAACTCGAAACTCAGTTGCGATAGGCTGTATCTCACGCACCGACATTCTCACGTTACACGGCGCCATGCTACACGTTACAATCCGGAGCCCTCTAGCGGCAGAGGACTGCAGATACGTAGACATGAAGAATAATGCTGTAGAATGTTAGTTTTACTTAAAAAGCTCTGAGAATTTTCACACAAAAAATTAAAAGGCTTCATTTTTCAGCACACCCTCATATACGAATCAGTGTTTCAGCAATATATTTGTAACTACTTAAAATAAATGTTATACTTTTGTTCGTAGCACCAAATTTTCAGCCTGTCTTAGTGTAATTTATTTCGTCGACCAACTTCAATTACGTGACAGCAAGCTATGCAGATGATATTGCAAATGACTCACAACACCAGGATCTACCTACCGATAGCTAAATTGAAACAAGTTTTATTTTGACCGGCGTCTTCTTCCATATGATCAGTACTGATAGCAGTGTCGTGTTTTACACATCATTTGCAAGTTTATGAACAATGGTTAACTACATCCAATGAGTCATAGCAGTGGAAGTAACTGAACACACAACAAGAAGAGATTCATATGAACAAAGTTACTGATTGTTTAAAAACTTTTCATTTGAACAGCAGACCAACATGCGAAGTGAATATTCCCTCGTTAGGTTGTCCTTCTCTTTCTCCACATGATGACCGCAGCACATGTCAACGCTATACAGAACAACCTTAATATCCGTGTGGACTGTCGTTTAATGTTTTGGTATTGATTTTTTAGCCGTGAGATGAGGTTTATATCTCAAAACATGTTGTTTCATTAAATAATCGAAGCTGACAGCTAATTTTGTTACTGGTAGTGGCCTAGGGAAAACCTTTTCTAACAGTTACAGTCGATTAACAGTCAATATGACTTTAAATTAATAACTTCACTGTATTCACGTCCAAGTCTCTTGAGATCAAATTAACGTTTTTCGTGGCAAGCCTATCAGTTATATCACTTTCTGTTACATGAAAATAATCAGTCCACTGTAGCCAGACAGATTCAAACAAAATGCAATAAGTACAAAATATCAATTTAATTTGTAACAAAAAGTACATTAATTTATACTTTATTACTATCGTCCAAGATGAATGAGTCCAAACAGGACTATTTTTATGTTTCAACTACTTGTTTGTTAGTAAAGCAGTCTTGATCGCAACACATGTTTAGTTTGGTTAGCAACCGGTTTCGGTCTATTGTTGTGACCATCCACAGGTCTTAGGAGATTCAATAAAATAATAATACATACTCAGAGGGAATTCTATAAGAAGATATGGTAACAGGACTAAAAACATCAAGAATAAAAGTTGCAAAAGTAACAGGACGTAATGTTATAAATATGGTGGTGGCGGTGAACGGAGGAAGATCCGTCAGAACACGGACATCAAACACTGAAAAAGGCAGCATTACTCGAGAATATATGAAGGGCTCGGAGAGATATAGTCATAAGCCACAACTTTCACGAAATTGAGTTTTTCATGTTGCGACATTCTTAACAATGTCTTCTTCACAATGTGTTGAAAAAGTTCCATGTTAGTGCAACAGATGGCAGGCTGTGATGGAGTGCGGTTCTATGCTGTGCCATCTGGTGGTAGTTTCAGAAGATACATAGTCACAAGCCACGGCAAAATGGCAGGTGGGTCAGGAACATCTGAAGCGTCTTCGGGTCTTCAACGCATATTTGACACAGACAGTAGTGAAAGTGAAGAGCTTTACCCTTTGGATCCTGACAGTGATGAATCTTGGCATCCATCGACCAGCAGCTCCAGCTCCGATGATATTTCGGTAAGTATATAAAACGGTTTACTTCTGGCAATTAACTTCCTGTGGCTTGTGACTTTGATTCTCTCAACATTGCCAATGCATTTAACAGCCATCCTGTGTGTTAATGATGAAACTTGATGGGCTCATTTATATTACTGCTTAAAGGTGCAATAATGTAGTTTCAAAGGCAAAAGATGTGTAAAAAATATTTTCTCATTAATGTGATTTTAGCTAAATTTAATGTTTTATGTGGCTTATGACTATATCTCACGCAAATTCTTAGACTATTTTGCTCTTCATAATATAGCTTGAAATAAGCAGAAGAAATGAAGAATCACCCTAAAAACCAAAGCCTTCACGGAAAACAGAGCGAAATATTGATCAGTGGAAGAAAAATAAAGCAAAACGTCGACGAAATGATGGTCAGCAGTATAAGTCTTTAAAAAATCACAAGACTGTTCAGGCTGCTACTATAGGAGGACCCTGTACTTGTTTAAATTAATGCTTCAAAAACTGCTTGGAGAGGAAGAAAACATTTTTCATTCATTTTGGGGCATAGGAAACTTTAATGCCCAAAATACTTACCTGATGAGCTGTATGAAAATCGAACCGAAAAAGCGGAGGTTTGTTCACTATTTAAATACAAATGTTTTAATATTTTGTATATTTATTTCATTTTGTTATATTTGTCATAATTTCTTTCAAAGCTATCCAAAAAAGGCTTCCAAGAAAATATAATCCAGCGATGTTACATTTTCTTGTAATGTGAGGGTATGCGGAATAGAAGTCATGATCTGCAAGGAAGCTTTCCTTAGGGTTCATAGCTTACAGATACATGCACGAAGAGTGAGAAATTTGCAACATCAAATGAAGGAGGGATTTGCAGTGCCAAAAGAAGATGGAAGAGGTTTGTATGTTACTCCGTGCTATAAGTCAGGGATGTACTCAAACTGAGTACTATACAAATATTTCTATTAGAAAGAGGATATAAGCTCATCTTTTTTTTCTTTCAGGAAAACATGGAAAGTACCCACATAAATTTCAAGACGAAGCTGTACAAAGTGTTAGAGAATTTCTTAACGCCATACCGAAATATAACAGTCATTACAGTAGGCAACAGAACCCCAATAAAGTGTATTTGGATTGTGATCTCACAATTCCTTCCTTATTTCGAGATAAATACTCAGAATACTGCAAGGAAAAGCAGGTTACTGCAATATCTGAAAGTAAATTCAGAGAAATTTTCGTATCTGAATATAACATAGGCTTCAAACTACCAAAAAGTGACACCTGTTCAAAATTTGATGTACTTCTAATTGCAATAAATAACCCACAATTATGTACAGAAGAAGTCACAGAAAAGAAACCACAATATGAACTACATCTCAAAAAGGCTGACAGAGGACAAAATATGATTGCGTCTTTAACTGCTCTGGCTAAAGAAAATTCGAAAGAGCATCATGTGATTAGAAATGGACATGCAGCAAACGTTCCCCACACCTAAACTAACAGTTGGTCCAGCATTTTACAAGAGGAAAATATGGACATACAACTATGGTATCCATGACTGTGGATCAAATAAGGGTTATATGTTTCTGTGGAGCGAGAAAGATGGAGGATGGGGTTCAGATGAGGTTGGGAGCTGCTTATTGAAGTACTTGGAGATATCTAATCCTCAGACAAAACATCTCCATATAATCACAGACAACTGCAAGGGTCAGGCAAAGAAGTGAACTATTATTGCTTTGGAAAGGTCTCTTGTTGCTACCAAAAGATTTGATTATGTCCAGCATTACTTCCCTGTGGTAGGTCACACCATGCTGCCTTGCGATCGTGATTTTGGTCGCATTGAACGGTATGCAAGAAACAGACGTCCAATGGTGTACACTCCAGATGAATGGGCAGAAGTAATAAAATCTGTGAGTCCAAAACATTTCATTGTAACTAAAATGGAAAGAGAAGACTTCAGAAGTTTGGAAAGCCTGAAGACATTGATCTCAGAACGTACAGAATCCACGTCTGGCGATCCCCACCATTTCAGTGAAGCTACTCAATTTAAGTTTGAGTCTCAAGATTCCTTCAAGATAAGTGTAAAACACTCTTATTCAGACATAGGAGCTTTCATGTCAGTGGATATTCGTGTCAAAAAGAAAGGAAGACTAGTTGAACCAAATCCATATCAGCTGCCAGTAAAGTATAGGAAACCACTACCAATTAACCAGAAAAAAATTGATGATGTACTGTCTCTTATGCCATATATACCTGCAGCAAATCAAGATTTCTTTCGGTCATATACTGGAAATAACGTGTACAATGATGAGGTAGAGGAACTTATTGATGTAACTGTATCAATGAAAAAGTAATTTATGCATCTCAGGTACCTGATACGTATATACGAGGGCCGTTCAGAAAGTAACCTCCAGTTGATTTAAAAAAATACACCAAGTTAAATAAAAATATTTTAATATATACATTTTACAACTACATCTTTGCACTATTTTTCTACATAGTCTCCATAGCGATTGAGGCACTTATCGTATCTCTTCACAAGCTTTGAAATTCCTTCTGCATAAAAATCACCCGCTTGTGCCTGGAGCCAGCCTGTGACCGCATCTTTGAGCTCTTCGTCGTCATCAAACCGCTGTGACCCGAGCCATTTCTTCAAATGCATGAAGAGGTGATAATCACTTGGCGCCAGGTCTGGGCTGTAGGGTGGATGGTTGATAACGTCCCACTTGAAGGACTCAAGAAGGGCCGTTGTTCTGCGAGCAGAGTGAGGACGGGCGTTATCGTGCAAAAAAACGATACCGGAAGTCAGCATACCACGGCGTTTGTTCTGTATAGCCCGCCGTAACTTTTTTATTGTTTCACAGTACACGTCTTGATTAATGGTCGTACCACGTTCCATGAATTCAACCAACAACACCCCTTTGGCATCCCAAAACACCGTTGCCATCAGTTTTCTGGCAGAAAAATCTTGCGAGGCTTTTCTTGGTTTGGTAGGCGAATTTGAATGTGCCCACATCTTTGATTGTTCTTTTATCTCACGGTTCACGTACTTAATCCAGGTTTCGTCACCGGTCACGATTCTGTTTAACAATGGTTCTCCTTCGTCCTCATAACGTGACAGAAAGTCTAATGCAGAGGCCAGTCTTTGAGTTTTGTGGTGGTCGGTAAGAATTTTGGGCACCCATCGTGCACAGAACTTACGGTAACCCAATCTTGCTGTCACTATCTCGTACAAGAGAGTCTTAGAAATCTGTGGAAAACCAGTAGACAACTCCGACATTGAGAAACGTCGATTTTCACGAACTTTTGCATCAACTGTCTGAACGAGTTCGTCAGTCACCAATGATGGTCTACCATTCCTCTCCTCATCATGAACGTTTTCTCGTCCACTTTTAAATAAACGTACCCATTCATGGACAACTCCTTCACTCATAACTCTTGGTCCGTACACGGCACAAAGCTCACGATGAATAGCTGCTGCAGAATATCCTTTGGCTGTAAAAAACCTTATGACAGCACGCACTTCACATTTGGCGGGGTTTTCTATTGCAGCACACATTTCAAACTGCCACAAAAACTAAACTAGCGCAGGTACGACGTTCACTCGACCACGGCTTGATGCCGACTGATCTGTTGAGTGCGTGAACGCACAGATGGCGTCGCTACTCCCCCCACAACCCGCACTGTGACCAATCGGAGGTTACTTTCTGAACCGCCCTCGTATTAATGTGTAAAAATTATATATTCTGCTTGCTGTGTAAGAGTAGTTAAAATAAATCGTTACAAATTCATACTTTCTGTTTTAAATAATTTTTGAGAGATATAGTCACAAGCCACCATTGACTATATCTTAATTAGAATCATCCTAAAATGAATATTTTATACCATGCAGAGAGTTGACTATTTAACAACATGCTTCGCAAGTATTAAGCAGGTGTTTGCAGTAGAAATAAGGTTTCTATTTTGTATTAAACATTTTCAGACCTCCGTGAAACTTTAAACTTGCTGTATCTCAAAATTCGTTCGATGTGGCTTATGACTATATCTCTCCGACCCCTTCATATACTGGAAGCGTCGCTCATCACATACGGCATTCCATCACTGACAACCAATCGTATGATTATTGCGTGAGGTATGTTACATTAAATGGTAAAGTTAAAATTTACAACTAAAATAGATACAAAAGTATACAAAAATTACGTAACGGCTCACAACAAATCCTTTGATAATATTTTTAAAACAAGCAAATGCAATAACAGTCATGGTTTTATCGGTTTTGTGTGATCACAGCTTCCCCACATTAACAGACGTCCCTAAACGAGATCTCGTTATTCTCGTGTTAGCTATGTTCATTTGTACTTCGTGTCGATGTTGAGAAACATATAAGATTGCTGTTTCTCGTCTGATCGTGTCATATACATAACAGCTACAGCTGCACATGTTTCAGTCACGATCAAATTCTCCTTTTGAAGACTCGTGACGTGGCAGTTCAATATGCCAGTTCCATGCGAACGAACTACATGTCCTACTTTGCTATTGGCTCGTAGTCATCACGTCGTTGTGTTGGTGGAAGATGTACGGTCGACAAGAAATGTACACGTTTACGCTCTCTGCTGTCACCGAATTAACGGTTGGTGGGTCGTTGCTCGGAACACGGAACGATGTTCTAAATCTCGAGTAAGTGTTCGTCTGTTGGAAGCCATAATCTGTGCGCTGCTCGCGGGATACGATCTCCTCATCTCTGCCGGCTCCCGGTCGGCTCTGCAGCTCTTCTGTAATGGAGGCGGCGAAATGCACTTGTCGTGTTCCTCCGACGTGGGACGCTAATGGTGCCTGCTTCATGTCGCGGAAACATCGCACCACCGAGTGCTTCGCAGAGTTCCGGGCTCTGTCAGGAGAAGCTGCCCCTTGCAATAAAGACCAAAGAGCTTTATTTCGGCTTACTTTCATCGCAAAAACCGACGTCTTCAGATTTACTGCTCTGTCAAACACTTACTAGTACCAGCCATCAGACAGGGACGAGCCTGCGATCATCACTTAATGTTTAGATACAGTAGCGAACTAAGTTTAATTGAATGGATATATCTGCACATAAGAGTAAATAAGATAGCTATATATTTACATTACGGAACGAATTACTGAATTATCAAAGTATCTTGTAATAAATTTTCTTAGGACAATAGCCGGCCTTGGTGGCCGAGCGGTTCTAGGCGCTACAGTTTGGAACCGCGCGACCGCTACGGTCGCAGGTTCGAATCCTGCTTCGGGCATGGACGTGTGTAATGTCCTTAGGTTAGTTAGGTTTAAGTAGTTCTAAGTTCTAAGGGACTGATGACCTTAGAAGTTACGTCCCATAGTGCTCAGAGCCATTTGAACAATTTGAACCTTAGGACAATAGACTGGACCGACGAAGGAAAAGATTTTAAACCATATTTGAATCACTGAAGGTATATACTGTGTAGCTATACTAACATTTAATACGCTGACAAAGTGATGTTTATTTAGAACGGAACTAGTGTCCAGAAATATTTTGTCATGTAGGAGCTCGCGGCGTCTTGCTGAAATTTTTATAAGCTGTATGGGACTGTATTAAAGATATATATGAAGTTGTTGTATAATGAACAGCTGCCTTTTGCAAATGTCTTTGTTATATCTGAGTTACGTTCTGCCTGGCCATGTGAAGCATTTTCATTGTATGTCTGTATGCTGCCATTCTCCAGAAAGTACACATAGTGGTTTTCGGCAGTCTGTTAATGGTTTTAGGCTGTGCTTACCTACGCGGAATTGTATAAATGCAATCTCATTGTGCGACATAAATTTCGCCTTAATGTATTAGTTAACTTCAGAAGCTTGAAATATTTACATATTTTTGCCTCCTAAGCAAGCACTTTCAAGATACACCAATTCGAGTTTCGATCGTGACACTTCCTTGCTAAATATGCATGTATTCTTTGACGTAAGTAATAAATACACAGTACGTATTTGTTACGCACAGTAAGTAACAAAGCATATCCATGGAACAGAAAAATATCCAGGTCCAAAACTCTTTCTAGTGGATAAGTACAGAGATACAACACGTCAGTGAAAAGTGAAAATGTGTATTTGAAGTTTCTGAAGATGCCTCAATAGACTAAAGTGAGGCGTAATTGCATTTAATCAGATTCACAAAGACAGACATAACCTAAAAAAACCTAAATGATTAATGTAAAAAACCTTAAAATGATTAACGTAATATTACTGGCCACTTAGGAAGGCATACTAACAACATTAAATATTTTGTACACAATTCTAGACTGAAAATAGCACTCAACAAGGCTTTAAATTATGCTACGGAACTAATTTTGTTTGATGAATGTAGTACACTGAGCTTTAGATGTTGATAATGTTAACTCGAATTGAAATTCGAACGGCAACATGTTTTAGAAATGAGTCTGTGAACCGAAGTATGTAAATCACTAAGATGAAGAAGATATGTCCGTTATTGTTAGTCTCAAGTGGTGACTATGAAAGCTTATGTCATAGTGGCACAGAACGGTGAACAAACCCGTACGTTTTGCTGTAAATTGGTAACAACGACGATGGAATCGCTTGCAGAGCATGTGCAACCGTAATGGCAGAAAGCAAACGACAGAAAATGTTACCTCGACTGGTGCAAAAGCTTTCGTAGCGGAGGATAAACTATTGGAGCTCCAGCGCGTTCGGTCGACGTGCAAACAACGGACTACATCTAGCAAGTGCAACACGTGCAGGCACGAATCTGTCTCTAAGAATTATTGCCGGAGGAATGGTGGATATGCAAAGGACAATGTTAAACCCATCAGTCACGTAGATCTGCATAGATAGCAGATATTTTCTCGAAATGAAATGAGCAAAAGCTATCCATGGCTGCAACTACGGAAAATTTCAGTGACACAAAATCGAGATTCGTTATTTCGACGAGTCGTCATCACATACGATGAGACCAAATGTTAGCAGGCAGAATAACATGTTCATAGTACTTAGACGATTGGCATGAACTAGAGGGACTGGGGAATAACCTACACCAACAAAACCCCAAGTAGAAGTAGTAAAAATAGAAAGCTAAGAAAGTAAACTTTAGTGCCATATTCTGACGATCTGTATCATTTACGTATTTATTCAATGCGACATACCCGAGCTGCATCACATTATTCTCACGACAAAAGTATTTTATAATTTTACGTGCTCTGTTGAAAGGACGCTCAGCTTTAAAGAGCATTTGCTGAAACCTGCCGCTAGGATGAAGACAAGAAAAAGCATCTTGCAAAACTTTGTAATACGACATGAGGTTCATCAGTTCCAACTCTAAGGATATCTGCTGTTTGACTGCTGTACCCTTTGGCAGAATATTGTGGTGCAGTTAGAATCAACAGCCGATACACCAGACTCGGCGACACGCAGACCAACGAGCCTACGCGGGGCATCACACGAGCAATGAAAAACACATCAGTTTTCTGGCTGTCTGTTCTCAGCCACAGCTCCCCCATTTTTGCGGCGAGAATCTGCTTCCAAGGGGAAACTTATAAAAGCTGATGATCCTTATTCCCTGTACATGAGGACATTCCTACTCTTAATGAAAACATCGCTCCCGTCGTCCGCCTGTACAACGTGTAAAATGTTTGGGGGCAAAGAGTGAGAACAACAGACAGACGATCAGAAATGTGGCAGTAAAATGCAACTCCAGAGAAACTTGAGGTGTCCTACATTTCGTCAGGAGCACCAGGTTTCGAAGTGCAACACAAAATGTCATTTGCTCTCAGCAGTATAAACACAAATAGTGGAAAATGCGTTAAAAATATGCAAATGCGAATTCACAACATCGCTCAGCTGTGACGGTGTTGCAGAACGGCACAGTGTTCTACATATCATACGTGCGTGCCCAAAATCATTATTTCGCTGCCATACGGAGGCGATTCCAGTGGAAACAAAGACTCAGCTGAATACATGGTGCAGTTGGATGAATATCTGTGGCTTTCTATGCTTTCTAAATACTGTAAATTTAATTAACTTAGAATTATGAAATTTTTGTGCGTCTTAAATTTGTGTAGAAGCATTGTCAAAGAAAAGAATTTCCTGTGAGGTGTGTTACTATCCGTACGCTAAAAAAAAAAAGAAAAAAAAATTCTATCCTCTGTGCGATCAGAAGTAACTGCAAAATATTTGGCATCTGTTTTATATCTTTTCCACATCTATATGTACATTCGTGCAATTTCTTTCGAAAAATGCGTAGTATTCTAAGCTGCGCAGTATTTTCGCCATTATTTTCAGAAATGAAATAAAAAGGATCCACGTGACGCAGTTGCGAAATGTGAAATATCTGGCCATTTAAAGCTGATTTATAGTTCCGAATAACTTTAATACTGTCGACGTACTCCATGAAATATATGGAAAGCAATGTCGTATTTAAAGTTGTTCCACCGTAGCCTGTGCTATGTTATTACACAACCAAGCATTAGCAATTACGTCGCGCTAAATCAAGAGCTAAAAAAGAATTGTGGCTTAATATAGCTCAGCGGTATGATAAATTGCCTCGCATGTGAACACGTTAATTAGATTTAGGGATGCATGGTACTGCAGGCCGAAACTGCAGAATTTTTGTGTCGATGATCAGTAAACTTCGTGCACAGATGGACGTGACTAATTTTATGTTCTCCTCTTTGTAACATGCCACTCGTAAAGAGTTGCATAAACAACAATGAAATGAAAACTCCTTTTTTCCATGGTAAATATTGCTAACATGGAATTATTTAACGCACTGCATTACGACACGACAAAGTGATTCCGGCGATTATTGTTACTCTCCCGGTGTAAATGCTTGTTCCTGAAGGGAAAGTATTGATTCAGCTTGTATTTGCAGAATACGTTTTTGATCCGCAGTGCATTTCGAGTCTTCTATCAATTGACATTTTTCCATATGGGCAAACGCATTTTAGGCCACTAAACATATTTCACCGCGGCAATGGGAACAATTGCGACGAAGTCACAGATGGCCACAAGAAGATAAAGCTCTCAGATTCGCGATGTGACTTGATTTATGTAGACCAGTGAATTATTGAAAAGTGGTTAGAAGTGCAACTAAATTGCACTCATATACCTCTAAATAAGATGTTTGTTGCTACCTTCCGCTGATTATCTTGTCTCTGTACAGAATTTTGAAATACGCGTTTCGCATCACATGGCACTGTGTAGTGGAACTTGTAACGGAACATATTAAAGGCTTCACTTTAATGAAGTATGCGATACCCTCCAAATTTAACCAGTTTAACGAGTATTTATGATTATAGAAAAGTTATCGTGTATGTTAACAATGATTGCACAACATGTCTCCATAAACAGTCAACCCACTAAATTATACTGAATAACTGACCCACACAAAAGTTAATATCACTTGATCACTGATACAGCAAATGTCATCATGTAAAAACACTAAGTTTATCTTAAATAATTAATATGAAGTACGAAAAATGGTGGCCAACTTATGTATTTTGGATCTCCTTAAATAAAAATGACCCAGTGAAACCTATTTGTTCACTCAGTATTCACGTAATCAATCCTATTTTAGACGAAAACCAATGTAATTCTTGATAATTCATGTTACTTAATTATTTATGCAAATTAGAGAAGTCAATTGACAAACTTCTAAAAAACGGCCTTTTTGTAACAAAGGATTATTCTGTCAAGTCAGCAAATCTGTCTGTCATTTTAATAACATGTTAAATTATGTCACTCGATGCAAATTAATAACTTATCTGCACAAATTATGATAACAGATGTACATATGACTTATAAACTATATCTCTTTTTAGTAGTTCTTTGACAATGTTATAAATACAAGCAGCAAGAAGGGTCGGGGAGACAGTCGGAACGTCACTTTCGTAAAGTGTGTTTGTGTGTTATTGTTTGAGGTGGATAAACAATGCAAAGAACATGTAAAGGAAGTACTACTTTGTGTTGTGTCATGGTCTTTGGTGAACAGTGGAATTAAGATGCCCACCAGAGTAATAAATATTTGATGTTTACATATTTGTTGGTTTCGCTCGTTCTTTATCATCAACAGCACATAAAAAACACGGGACCTCATGTTTTTACCCTAGACAACCAGATTTAGAGCCAGCATCAGCATCGAGACACAGCAGCGATCCAGCAAGCAGCAGCGATTACTACAATGCATTTTAATGGCGCCAACCTAACATCAAGTGCTAACAAGCTCCGTAAATTGGAGTGAAATAGTGCGATTATAGCAATTAGGAATATCTACGACTAGGCGACCATTACAAACTTTTGCTTAAAGAGTAATGTATCACGACAATTGCACGTTTTGTATGCAGTCAAAATCATGTTTTTAAATACGTTTGTGCGAACATAGGAAGTTGAGACAACTTACGTTGTTGAAACTACGAACAGGGATCGCAACTGACGCTAGGCGCAAATTTCATCGGGGACGTCGTTATAATTATTGCAGTGGAAGATAAAATTTCCATTTTAGTTCCTGCAAAACAGTGCAGTAAAATGGAGAAATGGAGGACTATGGAAAACAAATGGAGTGGAATGGCGTAGTATCGTGCTGGATACCATATATGGTAATTTTAAATGAATAAAGCATGGAAAAAAGTGTAACGATATTTACATTTATTATTATGCACAAAGCATAACGACACACGTCAGCAAAAGTTTGGTATCACCCTGAAATACCGTGCAGGTATGTTGATATTTATACTGTTCTTGTACCTACCGTAAGATCACCCCTGATGTTGTTTCAAGATGTCACAGTAGAATGCGGCCCTTGAATGGATTGCAGCATTTCAGTTGAAAACAAAGAATGGTTCAAATGGCTCTGAGAACTATGGGACTTAACATCTATGGTCATCAGTCCGCTAGAACTTAGAACTACTTAAACGTAACTAACCTAAGGACATCACACAACACCCAGTCATCACGAGTTGAAAACAAAGCACCATTAGAGACGAATTAAAGACGTCTGTGGAACAATAGAGTGAACCTCCATCATGCCACGAAGGACTACTGTGACTAATGATTGGGCCCGCGTTGTCACATTACGCGCCGAAGGCTTGTCAACCAGCGAAATTGCTCGACGTATGCATCAGTCTCAAAGTGATAAGATGCAGGCAGGGAATTAGTTGCAACTATCAGATAGTGTTGAGGTCTGACACGGCAGAGGCTGTTCATCTGCGATAGGTGCACACGATGCTCGATGTCTATGAGCTTATAATCGAAGTGGCCGTGGGCTGAGTGCTGCTTTGTCATTCAATGAGGCTACAGCAGCAAACTGTTAGGAGACGATTGAATTATGAGTAACTCTATTACCGATGACGATGGTGGGCACTACATCATTTATTCAGTTACAGACGGACAAGAAATCATGCAAAAATGGCGCCCTAGGATTGGCGTCGGATGTTGTCTGTAGACGAAATTTGAATCTGCTTGTGGCCTGGTAATCGCAGAGAACGTATTTGGGCCGGCCGGAGTGGCCGTGCGGTTCTAGGCGCTACAGTCTAGAGCCGAGCGACCGCTCCGGTGGCAGGTTCGAATCCTGCCTCGGGCATTGATGTGTGTGATGTCCTTAGGTTAGTTAGGTTTAATTAGTTCTAAGTTCTAAGCGATTGATGACTTCAGAAGTTAAGTCGCATAGTGCTCAGAGCCATTTGAACCATTTGACGTATTTGGGGGCAACACCGTAACATCGAACTCCTCCGGCACCATGTCCCACATCTGCAACAAGGTGGTGACGGAGTGATGTTCATGGAGGTAGCATTACGTGGGACCCCCGAACACCCCTCGTGGTTGTTTATGACAATTTCGCAGCTCTACGGTACAGGGACGAGATTCTGCCACCTATAGTCAGACCGTATCATAACATTTTGGTGATAATGTCATACTGATAGATGATAATTTGCGTGCTCATTATGCTGCTCTTGTGAACACTTACCTTCGGCATATTAGGATCACCTGAACGGAGTGGCCTGCCTGTTCCCTGGACATGAATTAAATCGAACATGTATGAGATCGAGTGAAACGAGTTGTTATCGGACATCAACAACTGCCACGTGCTGTGCACGACTCGACGCAGTATCGCCACGGAGTCAGGGACTATTTCGAAGAGCGCTGACTTGGTGATCACATTAATGATATGGCACGACGGTAGCCTGCGTCAAAGCAAGGGGACTTTCCACCGTCTATTGAAGTTAATAAAGAGTGCTGTGAAAAATCCCCAAGCGAAACAGACTATTTTGTTGTTACACAGATTTTTGTTTGTTTGATTTGCATGTTGAAAATACAAATAACTATATACTCATGCCTCAGAGCCAAGTTTTTGTTTTCTGCACCACTAACGTCGAAAAAAGGGGAAATGGAAACGAGCGTATGGCATCGTTGGCCGGGAGGCCCCAATTTGGGGAAGTTCGGCCACCAGATGCAAGTCTTATTTCATTCGACGCAACATTGGACGACTCGCGCACCGGTGATGAGGGAGAAAAAATGGTTCAAATGGCTCTGAGCACTATGGGACTTAATATCTGATGTCATCAGTCCCCTAGACTTAGAACTAATTAAACCTAACTAACGTAAGGACAACACACACATCCATGTCTGAGGCAGGATTCGAACCTGCGACCGTAGCAGCAGCGCGTTTCAGGACTGAAGTGCCTAGAACCGCTCGGTCACAGCGGCCGGCTATGATGGTGAAATGAGGATGAGGACAGAATAGCACCCATTCCACGAGCGGAGAAAATCTCCAACCAGGCCGGGATTCGAACCCAGACCCGCTTGCAAGGGATGTGAGCACGTTACGACCGAGCTAATCAGGCGGACAATAAAGGGGAGATGCAAGACCATTGTATCTGATCACATGATAGAATCGGCGGTGCACGAAGTTGTGGGCTGGTCGAGTGACATTGACGTGATAGGTCATCGTGTGCGACTTGTTGTCATGTGGTTGCTGAACAACAGCCGGCAGCTGTACCTCGGCATCTCCGTTTACCTAAGGCTTTGCAGGCGTTGCTCAGAGTGGATCAAAGCCTCTTGTTGCTCACTTTCTGCCGGACACACCTTCACACGGCATGGGGTGGCCACGTGTAGTGCACCCACGTTCGTTGTAGCATATGATCGTTTGGGTGGTGAGGGGAGGCATAATGTTGCATCGGCGTACAGAGCTCCAAATCTTTGAGCACGGCACAGTCACCGGTAAACGTTATTCTGACGCTGTACTCCTTACCCATGTGCATCCTTTCAGGGCTGGCAATGCGGGACCGCATCGAACAACGCAGGCGGATGAGCTGTTGGAACGAGAGGATATTCGGCGAATGGGCTGGCTGCCTTTTACCCTGACTTAAATCCCACCGTGCACATGTGGGATGCGTTGAATAGCCGTACTGCAGCTCGTACGCATGCACCAACGATCAGGTAGCGGTTGTCAGCCGCGCTATTGGGGGAATGGAACACCGGATCACAAGAACTCACAATCACACTTATGGCCAGTGTGGAAGCATTTTGAGAGCATACCTTGTCGTCATCCTATTAAGAACAATGTCCCGCCTTTTGTAAAGGTAAGTGCACCATCGCGAATCGTGGTGACTTGAATCTAATTATTGTTCTTGCATAAAGGTGTTCAACTGGCTCTGAGCACTATGGGACTTACATCTCTGGTCATCAGTCCCCTAGAACTTAGAACTACTTAAACCTAACTAACCTAAGGACAGCACACAACACCCAGCCATCACGAGGCAGAGAAAATCCCTGACCCCGCCGGGAATCGAACCCGGGAACCCGGGCGTGGGAAGTGAGAACGCTACCGCACGACCACGAGATGCGGGCACTTGTATGCTGCATAACGACTGTGAGGAAAATTTGTGTTGCTTCATATGTTCTCAAATACGAACGTCGGCAATAGCACCGTATTTTGGCAATGAAGTCTTGCTTTGATGAGGTCCTTCATTGCTGAAATCAGCCGACAAAGCCTGCAATCAAATGCAGCGCCACATTTGGTCACACTCTAGCTCTAGAACTGCAGTGGCGCTGCGTAGAAGCTACGTGCCCGTGGCGCTAGTTCGCTGGGAAAGCGATTCCGGCAAAGCGAGCCGCCGTACTGCTGTGCCCTGTCGCGGTTTCGGGCCGGGCCGGCTCCCGTTACACGCCCCCGGCTTTCCGCCTCCGCTCTTTGCCGCGGTCGCAGCCGGCGAGCGAGAAAGCGCCGCCTCTGCCGTTGCGCAAATTCCTGAAATCGCGTCCCGGGATCAAGGTGTGCCTAAATGACGCAATTTCCATAGTAATTTCCTGAAACCTTGCTGTTAATCGGTTTAGCAGGCATTAAGGCGAGCAGCAGGCAGGACGGTTTTGATATGATAAGTCTGTCTTCCACGGAGGCTTAGGGAGAATTAATCTCGACCGACTAACTACCTCTTCTGCCTCACCTCGCTGGCGTAACAAGCGCTGAAGTTTTAAGTGAAACCGTTGTCGTGTCCGTCCGAAAAATTTCATTTACCGTTCCCTACTATATTTCGGACAGCTGTTCCCGCTGCTGAGAGGTGAAGTCGCGTTACTCCGGGGAATTAATATTCTGTGACAGATGCGATGGCTCCGCTTTCGATGCGCCTCTTACCGGAGTAGTGGGCTGAGATGTTAACATCAGCGTGAAATTCTGTCATCCCGAGATCCACGCAGATTCATTGGAGACTTTGCGTTTCCTTCTCAGAAAGCCAACCGCAGTTTCATTAATGTATGCTAGTAATAAAGGAATTCTGCATGTGAATCATTTCGTATTTTCAATTTAATATTAATAACTAGAAAATTGGTGCAGTAGTTTTGTCGAAAATCGGAATAATACTTTTGCGAAACGAAATAGTTTTTCGCTTTCGTTATGATTCTTCTTTTCGCGCTCTCGGGTCTCTTTTTTTTTATATAGAAGCATCTCTCTATGTGAAACCACCGAAATCATAGGCACATATACTCATGGAACGTTACTAACCGAGTGAAGACGTATTGTAGAGCAATACCACTTCGAGAGGAAACGTTTAAAAGCCGTATTTGGCAATGCTGACAATTCCGGCACCGTTTTGCTAAACGGGTAAACATAAATACAAGTGTGGACTTTTCAACAAGATCTTTTTGCAGCAGCACATAACACGTTGTCACACTTTTCTTTAAAGAAAAATTTTCCACTCGCTTTTAGGGTTCGGTACCTCAGTCGTTAAACATGGAACCCTTGTAGGTTATCCGTCTGTCTTTACGTCTCTTACGACTCCTTTTTTCTCAGGAAGAGGTATGATGTAGAAATTTGCGTCAAATATTAAGGGCTGCTGTCCCTTGACGATGTACAAAATTTGTGTTTTTATGTCAGTGCAGTCAAAAAGTAGAGCCATTTCTGCCACATATTCTGATACTCGCAAAGTCACTAATAAAAACTTATATTTGTATAAACGATCAAGTTTGTACGGATCCCTCAAAACGCGAGTCCTACTAACACTCGTCCGGTATATTTAAGAGTAACCCTAAAGAAGTGACGATCCTGAGGTGACCTGCTATCATCTTGCTGTTTGACAAACAGTATCACTAATATTGGGCATATAAAGATGAGGAGTTCCTGAGCTACTTGTGTTGCATGAATGATCTGGACTAAAGATTAAACCACTCCGCAGTGATTCATGGGGTGCGGTCAAGTGACGGTGTGATGGGAAGAGTTGACAAGGATCTCTCCGCCGGATGGATTTTAATCTGGGCGACTTCTTGACTGTCTTACGTGGGAGTGCAGCAACTTGGGGTGCCAAGGCTGCGGTCCTCCAGCCTCGGACAGATTCTTGTTGTGTGCCTTCATCTGATTTTAGCAGGGTCATTTGTCAGCGCATTTTATCGCTGTGGCATGCCGATTCGTCTACACTTACTGACAACAAGCTTAGGGCCTTGAAACCTCTCCCCACGGCTTGGACGACCTCTTCACGCCCTTCTCGGCGGGAGATCGTTTTGGCCCTGTTACGGATTGGACACTGCCGGTTCAGCCATCGCCATCTGCTGACGGCTGGACTGGCGCCGTTCTGCCCATGTGGGCAATAGCTGACGGTACGCCACATTTTAACGTCCTGTCCGAATTTTAATACACTGCGCATTGATCTTGGACTGCCATATACTCTGGATGACATTTTAGCGGATGACCCAGGAGCAGCTGCTCGAGTTCTTCTTTTTATCCACTTGACAAACCTGTCTAAGGACATTTGATTATGCTGTTTTCTTTTAATACCTTGCCTGTTAATGTGCCTTTTATAGTGTTGTCCTTTTTAGTTGCTGTTTAAACATTGTGCTTCGCAGTGCATTCATAATTTAGTCTGGGCGCTAATGACCACTGTAGTTGTGCGCCCTAAAACCACAAAAAAAATCCTTGTGGTCGCGCATTAACTTGCTAAAAATGGCGCCTGGGGTGTTGTGCAGAAAGGATATGCCTACGGGTCGCAGGATGTCATTTACGTAGGGTCGCGCATTAACTTGCTAAAAATGGCGCCTGGGGTGTTGTGCAGAAAGGATATGCCTACGGGTCGCAGGATGTCATTTACGTAGGTCACAGTCGTCGTAGTGCACCATCCGTGATATGTGGTTGTGCCCAGTAGTACCTCACACTATAAGGCTTGAGCTGTCGCTGTTAGTCGTGTGCGAATGCAGTCAGTGTATTGTCGCTCCCACTGTCTGCGACGAACCAAAATGTGGCTATCATTTTAAAACAAACAGAACCTGGATTCGTCCGGAAACACTATCTGATGTCATCACTATCCCCAGTGGCGTCGTTCCGTATGCCATTGCCATCTAGTATATTTCTGCACGTCCGTCGAAGGTAGGCGGAGAAATGGGCGACGCACATGTAAGAAATGGCGACGGACTCTCAGCCTTGATAGTATACGATGTTTTACACTATTCCATTGTTGGGCCAGAGCCAAGGAGGACGCAGATCTGTCCTGCATTGCCACTCGCATGAGGTGTTGATGTTCTCTGGGGGCCATGTCACGGACTGCGCGGCCCTCCCACCGGAGGTTCGAATCCTCCCCAATGAAGTATATCAACGCCTGCTTGCAGCTAGGGTGTCCATTTAATTATCATTTCATTTCTAGCAAAGCTGCATGGTCATCCACGGTAACTGTTCTTTCGGGAACAGAAACTATCGTCATATATTGTTCTTAGCATAAGTTAGTTTAAGTAGTGTGTAAGTCTAGGGACCGATGACCTCAGCAGTTTGATCCCTTAGGAATTCACACACATCTGAACATTTCTCGGGGGAGGGGGGGGGGGGCGGGGGCGGTCTGGGTGGTGCGAACTGACCCATCTCGTCGTGTTCTACGGCCTTCCGTGCACAATTCTGCACAGCCCCGTTGCACTACCGAAACACGTCATGCCACACGAGCAGCAATTTCCGGATGGAGGCATCACATTCTCCCATGCCAATAATGCGCCCTCTTTCAAACTCACTGGTTTGACTGTACGGTTCGTGAATACGTATGCGAGGCATCATGCACATCTGCTCAAGTCACACTGATCCATTATCTTCGGTTTATAGAGACAAAGAGAGTCCCAGGCACATTTTACCGTTAGGCGCTTTATCGCCGCGATATCGATGTTTACCATGAAGCCACGGCCGACATGGTTCAAACGATAATCATTTCTGCAGAACTTACTAATGTACATGACGGGGCGTGAGTCGTGCTTGGGTAGCTCAATTGCCCACGAAAGGCAAAGGTCCCGAGTTCGAGTCTCGGTCCGGCACACATTTTTAATCTGCCAGGAAGTTTCATATCAGCGCACACTCAGCTGCAGAGTGAAAATCTCATTCTGGATACATGAAATCTGGTTTCGCAGGACAGAGCGGATGAGGTTGTGGAAAGGGGCCAAGATCAGTTACTGTTAGTTACACAAGAACACACAACATTGCCGCGCGTGCTTAGCCGAGCGGTCTCAGGCGCTGCAGTCATGGACTGTGCGGCTGGTCCCGGCGGAGGTTCGAGTCCTCCCTCGGGCATGGGTGTGTGTGTGTCTGTCCTTAGGATAATTTAGGTTAAGTAGTGTGTAAGCTTAGGGACTGATGACCTTAGCAGTTAAGTCCCATAAGATTTCACACACTTTTTCTGAACACACAACTTTATTCCTCGAAAACCAACGCACAGATTTCTCTTTAACACAACAAGGATGAATTCACGACTGAGGGCCCAAGTAACTTCTCAATAATAAAGTTTAAATAATTCCTTTTAAAACACAAGGATTTAGAGAAACGGCTGAAGGCCTTACTTAAGTAAAATTAAAATATCTTCTCGGCTAAAGGCCCAAATAATATTTCAGATCAGCAAAGAAAATTCTAAAAAGGCAAGCATTTACAAATTTCGGCTAAAAGCCATATTAAGGAAAGAAAAGCCCAATAATATTTCAACATAATAAAAGGGAACCTTTAAAGACAAGCATTTACACAGTACAACAGAAAACCATGTTAAGAAAACGTGAAATAAATTGACGGCTGAAGGCCCAAACAATCATTCAAAATAATTAAAGACGACACTCGATGGTGACCAAATATCAATAAAGAAAAACGGCATCAGCGCGAGCTGACCACGGCTCAGTACATGTCCTGGGAATGTGAATGTGCTAACCCTAGGCGTTCAAGGTGTTCGGTTTTTTTCTGAACATGAATGTACTGTCCCAACCGATGTCATTCTTCCCTCTAGGCTTCATCCATAACAAAGCAGACACAGCACTACGGTTTATTAACGATCGTCTAAGTTACATAAACAATATACATATCCTCCAGACAGTGTATATTATTTCGACCAGAACTTAGCCCAGCACGGACATCTGGGCTTTCCTCATAGTGCAGCAACACTAATTTCGTACAGGACTGACGTTGATTTTGCTGACAGTGCGAAATGGAGAAGTAGCCTCGAGACTACCTCAAGAGGGTGCTATGTAGTCATTGCTGTAGGAACCTTGACGTAAATAAATGCGCATAGATAGAAGGAAACACACATGACCGTTGTATTACTGGAAACAGTAGCTAGGTGTATCCGTCAGAAGTAAAAGGGTAACGAAGAAAAAAATTAGCTGTTGGAAAAGCAGGTGCCATACCGAGAGTCACTGCAAGACGGCTAAGTAAATATACTTCATCTACCAGTGACGTGGCTTGCAAAATCCTCGTTCGATGTCTTCTTGACCATTGTTCGTCAGTTTGGGCTCTTATTACTTAGGACTAATAGAGGTATCAGAGAAAAGCTAAAGAGGGGTGTAGTTAGTCACTGGAGCTTTTAGTAAAACTGAGAGAGTTAAGAAGATACAAAACGTTGTGGAGAAGGGGACAAAAAACAGTGTTTTGTTGGGCATTATAAATGCAACAAGTGCACTCGCTCGTCCTTTTCTCAAGTATTGCCGCTCGTTGTAAGGTCCTTAACACGTAGGACTAACGGAGGGCGTCGAAAAATTGAAACAAGAGAAGCTTTCTTTGTATTACCGGGAAATCAGGGAGAGAGTGTCAGGGATACGATGAGCGAGTTGCGGGGGGGGGGGGGGGGGGCGTGTTCGGCGCATTATCGCAACGAGATGTTTTCACGAAATTCGATTGACCATCTTTCCCCATCGAATGCTGACCTCTGCCAACATCGAATGGACAAAAATATGGAGCACCGCGAGAAATGCATCCTTGAACATGAATGCAAATACTAGCCAGGCCTGCACGTGGCGACGTTGCATGTGACCACGAACACAGATGCCGGTCTGTGCAAATTCCTCAATACCATGGAAGTGCCAGTCGCAGTCACAACAGTGGAAATGGAAATGCCGTGTGGTTAGTATCACCCGTCGGGTACACCGTTAGCCTGGTGCAAGTCTTTCGAGTTGACGCCACTTCGGCGACTTACGTGTCGATGGGCATGAAATGATGATGATAAGGACCCTTTTTTTCACTAGCTGCTTATTTTTTATGACCCACCGTCTAATTTCTTGTGATGGGTCGTATGTTGCCACTTAGCAGCTGTGACTGGGTCCGGGGTCCGGAGTGACTGAAAGTAACACCACACCGTCTCCCATCCCCATTCTCACCGTTGCCCGTGTCCCGCCACGTGGAGGCGGGCTCTATTTGTTTACATCGATTTGATATCTTTTTTGTGCAGCATTACAAAAACTTATAACTATAGAAAAACAAGTGAGATATTAATAAAGAAAACGAAATATATTTAGAAAGAAGGAAGGAAGAGAATGGAATAGAGAAGAGATGTTACTGTTGGCACTACACACGCTGGCAGATGACGTTCACCTCGCATTCACCATACCAACACCATGCCATCGGATCGCCACATTGTGTACCGTGATTGGTCACTCTACACAATGTTTTTCCAGTGTTCAATAGTCCAATGCTTATACTCCTTACACCAATCGAAACGTCGTCTGGCATTTACCGGCGTAATGTGTGGCTTATGAACAGCCGCTCGATCATGAAACCCAAGCTTTCCCAGCTCCCGCGAAACTATCGTACTACTTGCAGTGGATCGTGATGCAGTTAGGAATTCCTGTGTGATGGTGTGGACAGATATCTGCCTATTACACATTACGGTCCTCTTGAACTGTCGGAAGTCTGTCAGTCAACAGACGAAGTCGGCCTGTACGCTTTTATGCTGTACGTGTCTCTTCACGTTTGCACTTCACTATTACATCGGAAACAGTGGACCTAGGGATGAGTAGGAGTGTGGAAATCTCGCGTACAGACGGATGAGAAAAGTGACACCCAATCACCTGACCACGTTCCAAGTCCATGGATTCCGCGGAGCACCCTATTCTGCTCTCTCACGATGTCTAATGACTACTAAGGTCGCTGATATGGAGTAGCTGCCAGTAGGAGGCAACATAATGCACCTAAAATGAAAGAGTGTGTTTTTGGGTGTGTCCGGATACTTTTTATCACATAATGTACATAGCGCGCTGAGTAGCCGCGTGGTTTGAAGCGCCATGTCACGGATTGCGCTGGCTTTCCCACGGGAGGTTCGAGTCCTCCCTCGGGCGTGGGTGCGTGTGTTGTTCTTAGCATGTTAATGGTTCAAATGGTTCTGAGCACTATGGGACTTATCATCTGAGGTCATCAGTCCCACAGAACTTAGAACTACTTAAACCTAACTAACGTAAGGACATCACACACATCCATGCCCGCGGCAGGATTCGAACCTGCGACCGGAGCGGTCGCGCGGTTCCATACTGAAGCGCCTAGAAGCGCTCGACCACACCGGCCGGCTTAGCATGTTAGTTTAAGTTAATGTAAGCAGTTTGGTCCCTTATTAATTTACACACATTTGAACATCTTGCAGCTACATAATAGACAACATCGAAAGGATGGCTGGAAGTGTTCCATTTTATTAGATGTAAACGTGTCGACACCAATACACAAACAACACTTCATTTTAAAGATGTGTCGTAAATACCGGATGTAAAAATATAGACAAAGAACCCGAAGCAAAAAAGTAGCGGGCGTCGCGGCGGGTATCGGGAGGTCGGCGCTTTGCCGGCTGCTCCGGTCCTCAGACAACCAGCGACGTGGAAGTCCACAGCGCCCTCGGCTGGAGAGACGCCGCGTTAAAGGTTGTGGCACTTCGTTTGTGCCCCCTAGAGGGCGCCGCGCCACGCCGAGCAGCGAGACGTAAACGAGGTGCCCCTCGACAGCCGGGATCCTGGAGGGCCGGCGTATCTGGAGCGCCCGCCCTGACAGTTGGCCGGCCTGCGCTGCCGAGAGGCGGCGCTAATGAAATGGGCGGCCGCGCCTCCAGGGGACCCGCTGGCGCTGCAGCTGGCGGGGGCCGCGCGGTCCCGGGGCTCTTCAGCTGCCGTCCGGGCCGGCAGATTGATTGCCTCCACACAGATTGATTGCGACGGGTCGCCAGCTACTGACATCTAATCGATGAGCGTGCCGTCTTTACACAGCTCGCTGTTGATGCCCGCCAACCTCATTGTGCTGCTCATTGCGCCATTTGCGGCAGCATTCAGCTTCATGCAAGGCTTTGTTACTTATTACTGTCCGGCAACTCTTGCATCCTAGTTGTTGACTAGTATGATATACAGAGGAATGGGAAAAAAATATTGAGGATGTGTTAGCAGACTTCCAGCTTGGCTTTAGGAAAGGTAAAGGCATCAGACAGGTAATTCTGAAGTTTTGGCGATAATGGCAGCAAGACTAAAGAGTAATCAAAATACGTTTATAGGATCTGAGGCCCCAAACGGAGTTAGACAATGTCAAATGGTGCAAGTTGTTCGAAAATTTTTAGAAGAATGGGTGTAAGATGTGGAGCTTCGGGTAATACATGCATGCCCGAAGGAACCTCGAGTTGTAACTCGGAAAAACACAGGCACTGCAATATTGCACTCTTCTTCCTGTCCTGTGAGTTAATTCCAATCTCAGATGTTTGTTGTATATGACGCAGTACAAAAAGAATCCTACGTCTTCGTGAGAACGTCGTAAATTTTGCAGAAGAGATATACGTCTAGGTCTGAAATGGGCATCTGCCTGAATCTCCTTATAAAAAACTGAACTGTTTAAAATTATCACTGATTTCAGAGCTTTTTGTCTTTAAACTGCTGTGAAGTCTCAAGCTACGACGAATTTCTATATATACGCACGTTTTTAAGTCCACGATCGCAGCAGCTATGTCATATTGTAACATCTCCTTAGAAAAATTAAGAATGATTGTGCTGGTGAACCTCTTACGTTATTTGACTTTCAAACAGCTGAGCAAAATTGAACGTGCTCAGACATTTCTCTCTGTACTTATTCTGATCATCAATAAACTGACACACAATATTTCTAGCGAAATGCAATCTGGCTTTCAATAATCCCTACAAAAGAATGGCCGTGACTAACAATAACCTATACGTTTCATGAATCACTTACCTCACAAAAATCTTCATTACTCGAACTACTGCAATACAGCGAGCGCCAATACTGCCAGATAAATAAAAGATTCTAACTACGGAAGGAACTAACTACTAATAGGCATAGTCAGCAAATGAAAGATTTTGATAGAGAACAAACAATGTATTTAACTTAATAATGTTCAAAAGTCATAATATATATATCAGTTCATGACATCCAGTCTTACAAATTTCCTTTTTCTGGCGGACACACGTCCAGATCGTCCGCTCTCAAAATTCTGCCATCTCTCTCCCCACATCCACCACTGCTGGCGGCTCACCTCCAACTGCGTAACGCTACGCGCTGTTCACGTCCAACTGCCCAGCACTGCAATAGCAAATATTTCAGCAATGCCAACCAGCCACAGACTGCACACAGCACAGTCAGTGATTTTCATACAGGGCGCTACGTGGCGTTACCAACAAAAAAACCTAAACAGCCTACTTACAATATGCTTGTAGATTTCAAAATGTATTCGCAAGCCAACAGATGCATTGATGAGCCAAAACATTATGATCGCCTTCTTAGTAACTTGTTTCTCCGTCTTAGGAACGAAATACATCACTGATTCTACGTATCAGAGATTCGACGGTTTGTTGGATTTTTTGTGGAGGTCTGTGGTATTAGATGTCTACCCACAGTAATGAAATTCGCATAAATAACGAACCGCTGATTTGCGTGCGCGATGATGGTGCTCGATAGCGACACAGATGGGTACCACAGGATTTACATCAAACGAATTTGGTCGCTGAGACATCAACGTGAGTTCACTATAATACTACTCAAACTACTGTAGCACGGTTCTTGACCCTAGACACGGGCAGTTCCCACCAGCCTGCGTTCGTGGGGCGCTGTACCTTTCAAGCCGCCGTTCACCTAGATGACGGCGATTGATAAGGCGACCATCGACCTAGCGTAACAGAAATGCGAAGAGCCGACACGTTTCCATTGATAGACGGTCCCTTGCCGACTGAAATCGTAATTGACGATGTCGTTGCGTCAACGTGTTAGCACGTAGGGGTGATCTGCTGCAGGGCTCCATGTTCAACAGTGTGCGATGAACGGTGTGCATTCAGCATTGCGTAGAGATGCCACAGATCACCATGTATTGCACTTTACCGAGCAGAAAAGCCTCCGAACGCGAAGTTCTGTGAAGAGTCATGTACGTCCAACCATTTAACGCCTAGTTGTAGTTTCACTGTCCTTCTGCATCTTTCCGCAGATGATCACGATAGCAGCTCGTGAACATTCGAGCAGATTTGTCGTTTTTGAGATACTCGTTCACAGGCTCTCCGTAATAATAATGTGCCCTTTGTCGAAGTCGCTCATCTCATTGGATTTCCGCATTTGCTGCCCATATCTTGGCTACGATGAGACCCCGTCCCTGAGTGTTCCGCTTACGTACTTTTGTGCCCGCGTCACGAGCCTGCAACGATTCCAAGCAGCATCCAACGTGACGTTGGGCAGTAGTCGTGATGTTTTGGCTGTTCAGTATGTGAGGGGCCATCTACATTCAATGAAAAAAGATTTAGCACAATCGTACTGCTAGGAATGACGCTGTAAAGAAGGCACCGCTTCCTGTCTGATAAAGGAGCGCCAAGTGTTGCATTGGTTATGAACTGTAGATTAAAACTGAAGAAACTACAAAAAGGTGCTAATTTAAGGAGATGGGACCTGGATAAACTGACTAAACCAGAGGTTGTAGAGAGTTTCAGGGAGAGCATAAGGGAACAATTGACAGGAATGGGGGAAAGAAATACAGTAGAAGAAGAATGGGTAGCTCTGAGGGATGAAGTAGTGAAGGCAGCAGACGATCAAGACGAGGGCTAATAGAAATCCTTGGGTAACAGAAGAAATATTGAATTTAATTGATGAAAGGAGAAAATATAAAAATGCAGTAAATGAAGCAGGCAAAAAGGAATACAAACGTCTCAAAAATGAGATCGACAGGGAGTGCAAAATGGCTAAGCGGGGATGGCTAGAAGACAAATGTAAAGATGTAGAGGCTTATCTCACGAGGGGTAAGATAGATACTGCCTACGGGAAAATTAAAGAGACCTTTGGAGAGAAGAGAACCACTTGTATGAATATCAAGAGCTCAGATGGAAACCCAATACTAAGCAAAGAAGGGAAGGCAGAAAGGTGGAAAGAGTATACAGAGGGTTTATACAAGGGCGATGTACTTGAGGACAATATTATGGAAATGAAAGAGGATGTAGATGAAGACGAAATGGGAGATAAGATACTGCGTGAAGAGTTTGACAGAGCACTGAAAGACCTGAGTCGAAACAAGGCCCCGGGAGTAGACAACATTCCATTGGAACTACTGACGGCCTTGGGAGAGCCAGTCCTGACAAAACTCTACCATCTGGTGAGCAAGATGTATGAGACAGGCGAAATACCCTCAGACTTCAAGAAGAATATAATAATTCCAATCCCAAAGAAAGCAGGTGTTGACAGATGTGAAAATTACCGAACTATCAGTTTAATAAGTCACAGCTGCAAAATACTAACGCGGATTCTTTACAGACGAATGGAAAAACTGGTAGAAGCGGACCTCGGGGAAGATCAGTTTGGATTCCGTAGAAATGTTGGAACACGTGAGGCAATACTAACCTTATCTTAGAAGAAAGGTTAAGAAAAGGCAAACCTACGTTTCTAGCATTTGTAGACTTAGAGAAAGCTTTTGACAATGTTAACTGGAATACTCTCTTTCAAATTCTGAAGGTGGAAAGGGTAAAATACAGGGAACGAAAGGCTATTTGCAATTTGTACAGAAACCAGATGGCAGTTATAAGAGTGGAGGGGCATGAAAGGGAAGCAGTGGTTGGGAAGGGAGTGAGACAGGGTTGTAGCCTCTCCCCGATGTTATTCAATCTGTATATTGAGCAAGTAGTAAACGAAATAAAAGAAAAATTCGGAGTAGGTATTAAAATTCATGGAGAAGAAATAAAAACTTTGAGGTTCGCCGATGACATTGTAATTCTGTCAGAAACAGCAAAGGACTTGGAAGAGCAGTTGAACGGAATGGACAGTGTCTTGAAAGGAGGATATAAGATGAACATCAACAAAAGCAAAACGAGGATAATGGAATGTAGTCAAATTAAATATGGTGATGCTGAGGGAATTACATTAGGAAATGAGACACTTAAAGTAGTAAAGGAGTTTTGCTATTTAGGGAGTAAAATAACTGATGATGGTCGAAGTAGAGAGGATATAAAATGTAGACTGGCAATGAGAAGGAAAGCGTTTCTGAAGAAGAGAAATTTGTTAACATCGAGTATAGATTTAAGTGTCAGGAAGTCGTTTCTGAAAGTATTTGTATGGAGTGTAGCCGTGTATGGAAGTGAAACATGGACGATAAATAGTTTGGACAAGAAGAGAATAGAAGCTTTCGAAATGTGGTGCTACAGAAGAATGCTGAAGATTAGGTGGGTAGATCACATAACTAATGAGGAGGTATTGAATAGAATTGGGGAGAGGAGGAGTTTGTGGCACAACTTGACAAAAAGAAGGGACCGGTTGGTAGGACATGTTTTGAGGCATCAAGGGATCACAAATTTAGCATTGGAGGGCAGCGTGGAGGGTAAAAATCGTAGAGGGAGACCAAGAGATGAATACACTAAGCAGATTCAGAAGGATGTAGGTTGCAGTGAGTACTGGGAGATGAAGAAGCTTGCACAGGATAGAGTTGCATGGAGAGCTGCATCAAACCAGTCTCAGGACTGAAGACCACAACAACAACAACAACAACAACAAGTGTTGCATTCTGGCCCAAATAGACCAAACGGAACCGACCGACCGACTGTCGTGTCATTCCCCACCAGTGGCGTCATTTGTGCGCTTTATGAACGAGCATGTTATCAGCGCTCCGCTCTCTCGGTCACTGTCGGATTTTGCTCTCTTTCTGATATACAGGGCGTTCGGAAATTCATGTAACAAACTTCTAGGAGTAATAAGTGGTAGTGATTAAATAATAGTTTGAACTGGAACCCGAGTCCATAAACTTACCGCTTCTGTCCTATAACCATTTGGAAACATGTTGATAACGCGATCACTTCTACACGTAATTGAGTAGGCGTGACCCAGTATATTACTTGTTTTACAATTCCAGTGATTGACTCGGCTGTGGCCGAGCGGTTCTAGGCGCTTCAGTCCGGAACCGCGCTGCTGCTACGGTCGCAGGTTCGAATCCTGCCCCGGGCATGGATGTGTTTGATGTGCTTAGGTTAGTTACTTTTAAGTAGTTCTAAGTCTAGGGGACTGATGACCTCAGATGTTAAGTCCCAAAGTGCTTAGAACCATTTAAACCATTTGATTGACTCGTTGACAGGTTGTCTTGAACGTGATGCATTGCGCCTGCTGACGGTGAAGGTACTCTTTCTCGAAGCCGTTGGGCAATTGTGGCGGAAAGTGTGTGTGATGGAGTCGGACGTTGTGGAGAACGATCTTGATAAAGGAGACAAGCAGCTCTTCCATTACCGCGAGTTTCTTCATTCAGACGGACCATGTCGGTGTATTCTGCAAACGTGTACTCAATCATGCTGCGCTAACACTTACAGACATCTGAAAGAGGCTCGAACCAGGTCAGAGAGCTAGGATAGACGCCAAATGATATCAGACGATCCGACGTAATCTCCCCCACCATGATTACTCTGTTTCATATCTACCTTGAAAACGTTTAAATAGCTGTAACACGGAAACGGTACGTTTTTAGACATGAGTCCCTATTCAAAATATTATGTACTCAATCCCCTCTTTAAGTCCTAGAAGTTTGCAATGGGAATTTCCAAACGCCCTATATGATGTGTGATTGTCCTTCGTTGAAACTGTTGCCTCCTGAAATTATCGCATGGTATGTTTTATATTTGTGGCGTGCTGCAATCTTATATATACGGCTGCTTGTTTATTTTTATTTTGGTCTGGCCGGTACCGTTATTGTGAAGCACGCTAGCCGGCCGAAGTGGCCGTGCGGTTAAAGGCGCTGCAGTCTGGAACCGCAAGACCGCTACGGTCGCAGGTTCGAATCCTGCCTCGGGCATGGATGTTTGTGATGTCCTTAGGTTAGTTAGGTTTAACTAGTTCTAAGTTCTAGGGGACTAATGACCTCAGCAGTTGAGTTCCATAGTGCTCAGAGCCATTTGAACCATTTGAAGCACGCTGCCTCGTCCATGGCACTAAAACTACGTGCTGAAAACAAGCTACAAAAAATGAAAGTAAAATGTACAAAAACATGTACCAGCATTCTATGAGGACACAAAAATACATTACGCTACCGCTGAACATGGGCATGTAGCTGACAGCGGTCTCACAAAAATAAAAGTAAACAACCAACGTTACCTATATACACGATGGGCGTTCGATAAGTAACGCAACTCATTGTTTTCTTGAACAATTTCGGTAGAAAAAATGCGGAATTTTTTGTGAGACGCCGAGAAATATTCTCCTTTCAGTCCCTATACTTACGTGAAATTGCAGTAGTTGATGGCCATATAAGTAGCCTTGAAACTTGGAATCATGAATTAAACCCGCCTGCTTTCAGACAAGAAGTGTCGCATTACTTGTTGAAAGCCCCTCGTATAACGTCGTCCATCAATCACAACATTTTCCTCATCGAAAACATTCTTGCTTCTGAGACGAAGTATTTTACCAATAGTTGATAAACAGCAAGGGCAACTTTGGGAAAAGGCCTGAATCCTGAATGCAGACGTGGCAAGTAAAGTTACCTCACTTTTATCCGTTACGTCTGCGCTCCTTCGATCTCGAAGATGTTTAGGAGGGTTTGTGGTAGAAGTGTGGGGTGAAAAATGGGGTGCAGTTCGAAGTGTCGCCACCTACGGTGCTCTCCGCGGGGATTCCCCACAGGAGGGGCGTGGTTTGCGAGCTACCCTCACGGGGCGCCCAGGAAATTTCAATGCCAAACCGAATTATTTTTCCGTGCCTCGCAACCCTAGCATTACGCTCACCGGGGGCAGGAAATGAATCGAACTGGCGCGCGGTGAGGGGTGGGGAGGGGAGCGATGGGGGTAGGGTGGTGCCCGTAATTCGGCAGATGGCGCGCCCACCCCTTTTATGAGAGCTGCTGTGCTGGCGCTGCCTCGGCGCGGTTATTGTCGGCGGTTTGTTGCGGGCCGAGCGCGCTGCGGTCCCGCGCAATTGCACAAATCCCTGCCGTTCCGGCGCATGCCAAGTAAATAAGCGCAATGCGGCTTAGCAACCTCCGATGAATAAACAATTCTCGCGGCTCACGGGATAACGAAAATGATTGTATCGAAACGCGTTTTTGCTACCAGTCATCCCGTGGCGTGTGTGGCGCATGTTGGGGATTCCACGTCTGGCCCGTGTCTGGCTGCTAACAATAACTACAACGTGCATGCCTACACGCGTATGTTCGTGTGGTGTGTGTGTGTGTGTGTGTGTGTTTAAGAGCGCGGGTACGAGTGCCTGCGATTCGCTGACGTAGCTTTCTACAGACAGGAAGGATGGTGGTCGGGGGAGGGGGGGGGCGGTGGAATGGAATGTTGGTGAAATTTTTATACCATTTTATTTAAATTAGTTTCCACTTGACACCTGACGGGCTCGACTCTTCCACTCACAATACGTCAGTGGGAAGCTGCCGCTGTGGAGCAGATGGTGTGGATATGCTCTGGTGGAAGGTGGCGGATCGGGCTCCGTCAGAAGCCATTCGACAGAAGCCACCTGACAGAAAATGTACACCCTCCCAAACACACACACACACACACACACACACACACACACACACACACACTCACAGTCACATTCTAATCGGAAAATACACTCACAGGCGCTCCCACCACTACCAAAACAAACGAAAGACGAACGCATCCTGCGATAGCAAAACCAAACACACGAAATGGCTAGATGACAGTGATTCTCAACACAGAAACGTGGATATATTTAGTGCAGTGAAAATTATGTGTGCTGAAAACCCAGCGCGTACACATGGAAGAAGAAGAAGAATGAAGTAAACAACGAAAACACCTTAAGGAACGATAAGAATCAAAACTGTTTATAGAAATAACTAGAGCATGCGAATTGCTCATTATCCTACCAAACAAAATTGTAAGAGAAAAAAAATCGTACCGCTACAGTGATCACTAAAGAAGCTTTACAATAAATCGAAAAGTGTCCGGCTTAATAACTCTTTCATTGCACTTACAACAGAAGGTAATTCACCTATACAACTTATATATCTGCAACTGCGGAAAAAATCCCGAAAGGCAAGGAAGACAACATAACAGCAGAATAACGTAAATAATTTTGTGACAAGCTCAGTCCCTCATGTGCCGGTGCTGAAAGGTTGGCCGACGTAGAAAGACACCGGCCGCTGTGTCATGCGACCGAGCTGCGTCAGGAGGAAGGAGGAGGAGGAGATAAGTGTTTAACGTCCCGTCGACAACGAAGTCATTAGAGACGGAGCGCAAGCTCGGGTGAGGTGAGGATGGGGAAGGAAATCGGCCGTGCCCTTTCAAAGGAACCATCCAGGCATTTGCCTGAAGCGATTTAGGAAAAACACGGAAAACCTAAATCAGGATGTCCGGAGACGGGATTGAACCGTCATCCTCCCGAATGCGAGTCCAGTGTGCTAACCACTGCGCCACCTCGCTCGGTGCTGCGTCAGGGGTGATGTGGCGAGCTGGCACTGACCGCTAACCGCGGAATCCAAGTCCCGCCGGCCAGTAGCAAGTGTGGGGCGCAGGCGTCCACCGAGCAAACGCCGAAGTGGTGGCTAGCTGGCGACACGTGGCGCTGTCGACTGCACCAGTGGCTCAGTTGTTAGGAAGGCCCCATCAGACAGCAGCTGGACTCCATTAGCTGATGGTCCTGTCAGGATGGCGGCAGAGTGGCGCTGAATCCTCGGCAAAGGCTGACCGTGTGACAGTTGACGACCACTCGATGACACTCTGCTTCGAGGCATGCCAAGTCAGGCTGCACGGCCACTACTTATAACTGCGAAAGCAGTTTTTTCTGGTGTCACGACTGCAGAAATCACTTGTAATGCATGCTGAAGTGCCCCTGCTTCCGATAATCGTCGGGGACTGACTGGCAGATGGACGGCGTCGTGCGGTGACCGCCGTGGCGCAACACTCGGTCAGTTTATTGCTGGCATCGAAACCATCTGCCTAGGGCGTTACACTTACAAGGGAACCTCCCCATCGCACCCCCCTCAGATTTAGTTATAAGTTTGCACAGTGGATAGGCCTTGAAAAACTAAGCACAGATCAATCGAGAAAACAGGAAGAAGTTGTGTGGAACTATGAAAAAAATTAGTAAAATATACAAAGTGAGTAGTCCGTGCGAAGATATGCAACATCAATGACTATAGGACTGAAGGAGCGCCGTGGTCCCGTAGTTAGCGTGAGTAGCTGCGAAATGAGAGGTCCTAGGTTCAAGTCTTCCCTCGACGAAAAATTTAGTATCTTTATTTTCGCAAAGTTATGATCTGTCCGTTCGTTCATTGACGTCTCTGTTCACTGTAATAAGTTTAGTGTCTGTGTTTTGCGACCGTACCGCAAAACCGTGCGATTAGTAGACGAAAGGACGTGCCTCTCCAATGGGAACCGAAAACATTTGATCGCAAGGTTATAGGTCAACCGATTCCTCCACAGGAAAACGCGTCTGATATATTCTATACGACACTGGTGACGGCATGTTTGTCACATGACAGGAATATGTTGTCTACCTACCTAACTCGTACACTTGGCGAATGGGTAAAAAGATTCTTCTACCTTGCCCGATTTAGATTTTCTTGTGGATGTGATAATCACTCCCAAAAATTGATGAAAATATAAGCGTTTTGTTACATAAACTGAAAATAAAAAGTTAAACTTTTCACCCGAGGGTAGGTTTGATCCAAGGACCTCCCGTTCCACAGCTGCTCACGCTAACCACAGAACCACGGCGCTCCTGAGCTCGTGTGAGCCTTGATGTTGCCTATCATACGTATGGACTACTCAGTTGGTATATTTTGGTTATTTTTTCATAGTTCCACACAACTTCTTCCTGTTTTCTCGATTAATCTGTGTTCAGTTTTTCAAGGCCTATCCACTGTGCCAACTTATAACTAAATCTGAGGGGGGTGCGATGGGGAGGTTCCCTTGTTAGCTACGACTTACTGAAGAGTTACGCTGCGGAAAATGTTGTGCCTGTCTCTTGCCAGTGAACCGCTGCAGTTAGTTTCGCGTGTGTTGCGATGTGCGATGAAAGTAATCGAAGGGCCATAGAGGAGACACAAGTCCACTGAACCTATCAATACCGCATGATGACGGTTTTGTCCCGTATCGTAACGATGACATGACGAGTAACTTCAGATGTCCGCGTACAGAAAAACAACAGAACACAATATTTCTTTTGCGTCTGTATCAATTTTTGGAGTATAATTACGCTGACAAACTGACCTGTAGTCTAGCCAGATGCCTAGGTTAATTGGTAAGGCTGCAGTTGGAAACGGAATCCAGCGCTTCAGTTAATCCTGAGAAACAATAGAGATCTCTTCCATATGTCATTTCAGAATTTCTGCATGGCTTTTGTAGGAGGTAGACACTTGTAACTTGATATTTATTACGACTTGAACATTGACAAAAAGAAATGCCAGATTTACGAAACTAATACACGTCAAACGCAATGCGACCCGTAACTTTGGGAAGATCCGTTGCCGGGCGAGCTATTTTTGTAATCGACATGGAAAAACAATATTTGAATTAGTTCATTGATTTTCGGGATATGATTTGATAAATTCGAAACTGCTTCCCATGCGAGAAAATTCCATCCTTTGAAAAAAGTAACATAGCTCCGGTCCTGCTTAAAATTAACAAACACTATGGACATGCTTAGAGATAACACAGAAATCTGTATGATACGTCATTTTCAGAATTTTTAAATGACTTTTCTAAGAGGAGTATACTCTAAAGCAATGAAATGAAATGAAATGTCGTGTGGCTAGGGCCTCCCGTCGGGTAGACCGTTCGCCTGGTGCAAGTCTTTCGATTTGACGCCACTTCGGCGACCTGCGCGTCGATGGGGATGAAATGATGAGGATTAGGACAACACAGCACCCAGTCCCTGAGCGGAGAAAATCTCCGACACAGCCGGGAATCGAACCCGGACCCTTAGGATTGACAGTTTGTCACGCTGACCACTCAGCTACCGGGGGCGGACTCTAAAGCAATTACGTGCCGCTTGTGGATGCTTCTTGCATACAGTAATTGCCGCGACATAGTAGCAACTTTAGATCTGATACCAGGTAATTTAAATCACTCTATAATTACTTTCAACAAATTTCTTCGAGTTTTACAGCCGGCCGCTGTGACATAGCGGTTCTAGGCGCTTCAGTCCAGAACCACGCTGCTGCTACGGTCGCAGGTTCGAAACCTGCCTCGGGAATGGATGTGTGTGATGTCCTTAGGTTAGTAAGGTTTAAGTAGTTCTAAGTTTAGGGACTGATGACCTCAGTTGTTAAGTTCAAAAATGGTTCAAATGGCTCTGAGCACTATGGGACTCAACTGCTGAGGTCATTAGTCCCCTAGAACTTAGAACTAGTTAAACCTAACTAACCTAAGGACATCACAAACATCCATGCCCGAGGCAGGATTCGAACCTGCGACCGTAGCGGTCTTGCGGTTCCAGACTGCAGCGCCTTTAACCGCACGGCCACTTCGGCCGGCAGTTGTTAAGTCCCATAGTGCTTGGAGCCATTTGAATCTTCGAGTTTTACAACGTACCCCTACGTAGAAAAATGTATGGCATTACATAAAGAGAGCAGTAAATTGCATATTGAAAGTAGATGCAATTGAAGCCAAAATATTCCTAAAATCATTTTGACCTAACCTCATGAGGTATATATATCTTCTGCATCTTCCGGTTTGCTTTACTCAGCTGTATCTGCTGATTTGCTTTTGTCATTGAACGGTGCAGTGTGGCCTCCAACAGAGGACGGAAACCTACAGCAGTAGCAACGCGAGTCGCAGCACGGCTCAGGCAACCCATATTGTTGTGTTTACTTACCTAGTTCCCGTTTTTTTGAAGAACTTTTTTTTATCAACTACAGGAGATTCTGTGTAGTATTTGAGAATAATGCTTCAGCTATATTCTAATGGTGCAAATGGTTCAAATGGCTCTGAGCACTATGGGACTCAACTGCTGTGGTCATAAGTCCCCTAGAACTTAGAACTACTTAAACCTAACTAACCTAAGGACAGCACACAACATCCAGCCATCACGAGGCAGAGAAAATCCCTGACCCCGCCGGGAATAGAACCCGGGAACCCGGGCGTGGGAAGCGAGAACGCTACCGCACGACCACGAGATGCGGGCAGCTATATTCTATATTCAGTAGTTGAACGTGCAGGAGGGATGGTCAGTATTTAGGGATGTGACAGGAACGATCATATGAAGCATAAAAGTCTAGTAAACATGACCTTTAAAATGCATACCTTAAAAGCTATGAGCACTTGTTCAGTGAAAAGACGTGTTTCACAGGAGCGAAGATGAACAAGTGCTGATGGCTCTTAAGATATCCACCTTGGTGCCCATGTTTCCTGGATATTTTTTCCTTGTTTTGATCCATACTACCACCTCTAAAAATATGGATAGCAAAGAGATTGCAGTATATGAGATGAAAAATGAGTAAGTGCTGACAGCTGTTAAGGTATGCATTTTGGAACGCATATTTACTAGACTTATTTGCTTCGAATGATCGTTCCTGTCATGTCCCTAGATATTGATCATTCCTCCTGCGATACCCTGCACCCGATAATGTTCACGGAGGTCCCGTACCTGATGGGTGTCTGAATCTGTAACACAGTTTTATAGTTTTAACGAGATTATGTGTAGATGGGGATTTATTGAAATACACCGAAAATTGTGTGATGTTCGAGAGCACGTGCAATTTCATGTCTGGCAAGTGGAATGTCGAATACTGTGCCTTTTTTCGTGTCGAGACCATACGAAGTTCCTTTTTTTTCTCGCGGTTAGTGACGCCATGTCACGGATTGCAAGACCCCCAACCCCCCACCCCACCCCCGCCAGAGGTTCGAGTCCTCCCTTGGGCATGGGTGTGTGTGTTGTTCTTAGCATAAGTTAGTTTAAGTAGCGAGGTACCGATGACCTCAGCAGTTTGGTCTCTTAGGAATTCACACACACACACATTTGTTTTTCTGACATAGTATTTATTTCTCATTGTCTTCCCGCTTCGTAGCGAATTTTGTGCATTTTCTCTAACTTTCTCGAAGGTTAAGCAAAACTGTCGCTGGGAATAAATATTTAAATAAACAAATTTTCGATTACTATAACCACATAGCACATCCGTGGTTAACTACAACCCATCTTCATTCAATTAATTTTCGTAAAGGGATGGCAATTCGTCATAACAGTATAATTTTTCGACTCTCACTAAGCAACAGACGATATTCGAGAAAGAAGTTGAAGTTCAACAGTCTAGTGTGTGCTTGTATAACGTACCCAACGAAACAAAACTACTTGCATGGGAGTTCGCCCTACATACGGCCTTAGTTTTCTACTTTACGTTTTTCCGAAGTTCTGCGCAGGTGCAAGCGCAATGATTATATTAACCTAGGTGCTGGCGCAATGACAATTATATTTGGTGACTATAGAACGATAACGTCGTAGTCTCCTTGAGGACAGTTAGTGGATGGTGCTATAACTTAGAGGGAAGACCCATCATAAAAACATAGCGGAATGTGATATGTCGTGGGAGTGACTCTTGGTCAACAGACTCGTAGTTGACATTCAACCTTAATAAATATAAAGTACTGCACACAAATAGCGACAGATAAATTATTGTTATATTGCACGATTGGCAGTCAATCACAAGAAACAGTCACAGTTCTAAGATAAGAGTGTACGTGGTTTCGATAGACACGAAGCCGTATTGTTTTGCTCTCTGTTTAATGGACTCGCCATAGTGCTTTGTATCGATTTTATTATGTTACTAACTGACTACCTGGCATTGCTAGGCTCTTTATTTTGCCAATTTTTCTACTAGAAACGAAGAGAATGAACTGTGTTCGCAGTGTAAAAAAAAATTCATTTCCATGTATTCGTGAAAACAACTGAAATTATGAAACAATCACACAAAGAAATTTGCGTAATGTACAAGTTTATAACCATTGGTGCCTCACATGTCTACACTGTGATTTTGTAAACTTCTCTATGCCGACACCTCTTCATTACTCCATACTCTGCAACTGTTTTCTCCTACAGCTGTTTCCGCTTCGCAGTTTAAAGCAGTCGAAAGCACTGTCAAGCTTGTAAGGGGTAACACTAAGTTGACTAGATTGTAGTAGTGACTTAGGAGTAAGGATTAAATGTATTGAAACTTCGTGCATGATGCTGCATTTTTTTCACGCGCCTCAGTGTTTAAGACGTCTTATCTCTTGAAGCATATACCGTACAGTGATATATTTGTGTAGGTACATTCAGCGGCATATGTGGTTACTGTCTGCGCAATGTGTTGTGAACCAATTTAATAACAAAGAAGTAATATATTTAAACGTCACGGATGACGTGGCAGTTTTTCACGCACCTCAGTGTTTGATACGATCTATGTACCATACAGTGATAAAATTCCATAGGTACATTCAGTGACATATGTGGATATTGTCTGCAAAAGATGTTATGAATAGAAGTAGCAGCACATAAGTAATAAATTTCAGTGTCACCCCACAATGCGGCCGTTTCTCACGCATCTTAGTTTTTATGACGCCATATCTTCTAACTATGGTAGATAGGTGGATCTTACCTGCACAAGGATTGTTACCTGACAGAAAGCGATATGTCTACCAAGTTTGGGCCGGCCGGTGTGGCCGTGCGGTTAAAGGCGCTTCAGTCTGGAACCGCGTGACCGCTACGGTCGCAGGTTCGAATCCTGCCTCGGGCATGGATGTGTGTGATGTCCTTAGGTTAGTTAGGTTTAATTAGTTCTAAGTTCTAGGCGACTGATGACCTCAGAAGTTAAGTCGCATAGTGCTCAGAACCATTTGAACCATTTGAACCTACCAAGTTTGGTTGAGATCGGTCCAGTGATTTAGTAGATGTGGAACACACACACACACACACACACACACACACACATTCATTTTTATAATATGTACGATTCTCATCGTAGCGATTTGGCTACAGCCTGTACCATCGTCAGGTGTTACGTAAAACGGGAGTATATCAATCGAAAATAAGGTAAATCTATCGTGAGAATCCGTCATAATTCCGATGTTGCAGCTTTGGAAATGGTAACAAGATCTATTGAAGGATTCCTGCAGCAGTAATACTTCATTTTCGACTGATGTACTTGAGTTTTCAGCATCGTCTGTCGATGGGACTGCGTGTACGCAGTCGGTCAACTTGAAAAATAAATGAGATTCTTTGGAAGAAAGGAAGTGTTAGACTGATAGTGCAGATCACGAGTTATTTGCATTCGGTATCACGCTTTCGTTATATGTTTTCAGTATCCATGTTGTGGCGGCAGCATCGGCGACCTGATATCTTCTGGTACGTATCGGTGATTTATGGAGAGCAAACAACAATTATCCAATAGAAAAATACTGGTAAAGTGTTAGCTTAATCACCTGTGAAGCAGATAGCTTACCAAATTTTTATTCGAGTAACTCAATGTTTACCTAGAACAGTCCACGTAGGAGTAATAGAGGACGCACGTTTCATTCAAAGAAGACGTTTCGGTAATTGTTCATCTAGGCAGTACGACAGTATCACGGGTAAGCTTGTTCAGCTCAGTGGCAAACATTATACGGTGAGATTTACTCTTGAAATTCCAAGAACGTACGTTTCAAGAAGCGCCAAGCAATATTTTATTTCCTTTCAAGTATATCGCGAAATGATCATGGTGGTAAAATCAGAGCAGTACGAGGCTTAGCGAGGTTATTTCCTCCACACACTTTCGCGAATGAAACAGGGAAAAGCTAGTAAGTGATAGAGCTGCGAAGTATCTCCACCGTACTGCAACGTACTTTGCAGAATATTGGCGTAAGTGCATGTTAAAGGGAAAGCGAAATTCATTCCAGTTACACAACTATTTCCGTAAGCATGTTAATTTCTGTACTCCGTGTGCTTTTACCACAGAAATGACGTCGCCAACGCCGAAAGGGAAAATAGAGAGTACGCCATTTCGTGACTGTAAGTGGCGGAACATCAGTACGTCTCTTAGATGGACTGCTCTCTTCACGGAACATCTCTCACGTTCTTCATTGCCCCTATTTTACACACACACACACACACACACACACACACACAGACAGGCTTGATGTGAGGCGGCAGAGAGGGAAAAATCTCGCTGCTGCCTCCTCTTTTTGATGCTTGGCCGCCGTTGGAACGCATTAAAACTGCGGGTCCGGATCGCATTCACGCGTCCGACGCGCTGTTTGATCTTCCGAAATTAGTCTCGGATGGAATAGCCCCTGCCGCTGCTGCCCCTCGCCACCCCTCTTCCTCCCTCCTTCTCTTTTCCTCTCCTCGCCAACCAGCCGCGCTCTCACGCAAGCCCCTAGGCGTCTTCGCCGTCCGATGCGTTAATTATGCACAATGTCGTGCGTGTTTCTTTCTTCCGTTTCGCCCTCGTCCGAGCCATCAATACCGACGAACCGCCATCTGCGGAGTCCCCCCCTACGCCCTCTCTCTGTCCTTTCCTCGTTCTATCCTGTTCCGTCCGTTCCCTATCTCTCACTGTTTCCGTCTCCATTCCCTTTGGACCCCGGTGTCGGCCCTTTCATTTCGTTCTTCCTGTTCCTTTTCCCCGTAGGGCGACACGTGCGACAGGCGTCCCTGCTTTGTGCACGCAGCGACGGGGATCTTCTGCGTGGTGGGACCTCGCAGCCGTTGTTCCACGTTTCTGCTGCTGCGGTCACGACGCCACTGCGCAACAATTCGTGTCTCACTTTAGCGCGTATATTCCGACAACACACACACACACACACACACACACACACACACACACACACACACACAGAGCTGAGAGACCGCTGTTTACGGCTGCTGCTAATTCATTTTGCGCTTCCCACTGGAAATGTGTGTGCGGTCGCGACGCCCCAGCCGACCCAGTTGCTCTTCTCGCGCCGGGCAGGAATCGTCGCCTCTTTAAGGTTTCTAACTCAGCGCGCAGCGCCCCCGCGCGCAGTCTAGCGGCGCAATTTGCGAGGAGCGAAGAGGCGAACCGAGGCCAGCGCGGAAACCACCTCGCACCGCGACACTCCTCGGAAACTTTTGTTTGGGAGCGTTGCTTCTCAAACTTTGGCCTTCCTCTCTGCGGGCGATAACTCGCAAGTTAAATACGGGCGACACTAAGGCTGTGCTCAAGTTTAGCTGTCTTGTGACGCGCGAGACACTGTGGGTATGTGATTGTGTGCGTGCGTGTGCTGTGTGTGAGTGTTCCTTTTAAAGCTTCATTAGAAATGGAAAAGTGTAAGTGAAGCACGAGAAACTAATGCACTTGCCTAAAGAAACATTATATTGCAGCTGTTCATTGGTAGGAACCAACGAAAGCGCTTTGATAGAAGTTTTCGAGTGTGACTGCCTTACGATACATACTTTGCATTGATGTTAATAATATTGTAGGTAACTATCATCAGTCATCTTGATGATGACCACTTGCAGTAATGGTCGAAACGTTGGAACATTTTGCACCTTAGTAAAGCTGCTTGACATTTTTATTGAAACTGTGAAGGGATATAAAGGCAAACATTGCCTTTAAAATTTGAATAAAATCGTTTTCGGTGTTAAGCTGTATTATTATTCAAAAACAGAAGTACGCAACCGACGATTCAAATGGCTCTGAGCACTATGGGACTTAACTTCTGAGGTCATCAGTCCATTAGAACTTAGAACTACGTAGCCCGCCTCTCGTGGTCGTGCGGTAGCGTTCTCGCTTCCCACGCCCGGGTTCCCGGGTTCGATTCCCGGCGGGGTCAGGGATTTTCTCTGCCTCGTGATGGCTGGGTGTTGTGTGATGTCCTTAGGTTAGTTAGGTTTAAGTAGTTCTAAGTTCTAGGGGACTGATGACCATAGATGTTAAGTCCCATAGTGCTCAGAGCCATCTTAGAACTACTTAAACTTAACTAACCTAAGGACATCACACACATCATGCCCGAGGCAGGAGTCGAACCTGCGACCGTAGCGGTCGCGCGGTTCCAGATTGTAGCGCCTAGAACCGCTAGGCCACTCCGGCCGGCACGCAACCGACGTTTCGACCGTATTTTCAGCTGTTCTCTTCAGGACAACTAGATTACATCAGCCACTGGCCGTGGAACCAGACGACCCTGCGCTGCCTTTAGAGCTTTTAAGTGTTAGAAAGTTATAAAGTGAGGAAAGCTACTGAGCAGTGGACGGATGGGTTCGGTAATTAGATTCACATCCATTTAGGTTTTTTACAGATTTTTCATTAGTCCTCCTGGAAAAGCTATATGTTTTTGAACATGGCCATAGCTGTTATTCCTTTCGGGGATTTCCATATTTATTCCAGTTTAAGTTGTGCCTATGTGGCCTTATTTACAGATAGTTTAATGGGAACGAGTTCTTAATATAGTTTCCATGCGCCTTCTTCTATGCACAGTTTTAACTACAGTTTTTTGAATATGTGAGCTGTATGTACAACGAGGACCCGCTACTAGCCGGTTTATCGATTAACACTCAATTTTATTTCAGCTAATGTATTCAAAATTTTTCGTCAAGTGATTGTATTGAGCTGTTGGATGCTGTCATTGTTCGTTTTTGTGCTTAAATTGCAGAGTACTGAGACTCAGCCTGTCTGAGGCAAATAAAGGACGTGATCAAGACTTTCCTGTTTATCACTGTTTGCAAAACGAAACATGTCGGCGTACCACTACAAGGAACCCATTTCGATTATAGCTCTGTGGCTCCCTGCCTTTACCACAACTTGCATCTTCATGTCACAATGGGGGGTTGCACATCCCTTTCACTGCTTATTAATATGGAGATAAACCACCACAGACTGCGTATTATTTGCTTCATTACTTGTTCCACTTTACAGACTAGAGTCTCTTCTAACAACCTTAGTGATTTTTGTTTTGCGACCATTTACCCGTGCTTTAAGACATCCTAACGTTTCGTCCCGTAATGCTGGAGACATAATTAGAGGCTGTAAAGTCTCAGATAGTAATTTCAAATTTAAACAAGCTAAGCATACGTATAAATATACGTATCTGCGCAGCGATAGTGTCGTGACGTCGTCAGACCGCTGACGGAGATCGCAGATTCTCGCCGACTTGTGTCAGAGAACTTGTATTGCAGAAGATTAGGTGCTGTTAGCTTTATTTAGCATTAAGGCTCCCACTTCGCGTAATTTCAGGCTTATTCTTTTCTGACAGAGTTGTTTTTGTGCTTTCAATATCTGTGGCCTCTTTGTACATCCTAGACCTTGATAAAATCCTGTTTAGTGGTTCCCTGGTTCCAGTATTGACTATTGATAAGACGAGAATTAATGTTGTGTCGCTTAAGTTAGTGCTTCTTTTTGTAGGTGCTATGTACACTTGAACGCATATGTAAGCGATAAGGGACTTCGAATATTTCTGCTCTAAAAGGCACCGGGACTATGTCCATTGCATTGTTTAACATAGATAAATGGGCAATAACAGATGATGGACTGCGATCAAGGAAAGAGTAGATTCGTTTTTCGGACACTATGTTTTTATCAAAATCTAATCTTACTAGGATGTACTGTAGGAAGCACGCAAACAGCCGACCAGCTTCCCCATTTCTGAGATGGTCGTTGCTAGGCGCTAGCCCGTGACAATCTGCACTTTTTCGAAGCCACCTACGTTGTCAGTGTGCGCATTTATGGTCCGCATCGTTGCTAGAATGAGTCCACGTACGGTACCTGCTTTGCTAATGTACTTTGCTTAGCCCGTCACGTGACCGCAACCCCACCAGGCGGCGTCCAGTCTCACGAAGAGCGCTGGTCATAATGTTTCGGCTCGTCAGTGTATTTCCAGCGCAGTACGAATACAAACACACAAGGGGATAAGGAATCAAACGAAATGCTGCTGCTTTGCAAAAAGCCACTGGAGATTATTTACACAAAATACTCATTAAATATCCGTGAAAAGCCTCAGAAAATTGGTCAATGGAATTCGGGTTCGCACTGTAGTAAGTAGGAACTGGTATAACTAATGAATATTAGAATTCATGACGCTTATCTACATCTCCATCACAGATGATTGTCTACATAACAGTTAACTGCATCGCATGGGTGACTTTAAGGTTCTTCCTATTTAGAGTCAAATGGTTAAAATGGCTCTGAGCACTATGGGACTTAACATCTGAGGTCATGCGTCCCCTTGAACTTAGAACTACTTAAACCTGACTAACCTAAGGACATCACACACATCCATGCCCGAGGCAGGATACGAACCTGCGACCGTAGCAGTCGCGCGCTTCCGGAATGAAGCGCCTAGAACCGCTTGGCCACCGCAGCCAGCATTTAAAAGTCAATTGACACTTTTTGCACCATACTGGTATCTTGTCTAAATCATTTTTCAATTCGTTTTCATCTTCTGATGACGGTAAATGACAGAATCATTTGCAAATAATCTAAGAGGGGTGCTCAGATTGTCTCCTAATCCAATTATGTAGATCAGGAACAACAGAGGGCTATAACACTTCGTTCGAGAACGCCGGGTATTACTTCTATTTTACTCGCCGAGTTTCCGTCAACTGTTACGAACTGTGACTTTTCTGACAGGATACCACGAATCCAGTCACACAACTGAGACGATATTCCATAGCAAGCAAAGAAAAATAGAGATGAGCGTTTGGTATTGTTGGCCGGGAGCCCCTATCCGGGCAAGTTCGGCCGGCAAATGCAAGTCTTATTTCAATCGACGCCACATTGGGCGACTTGCGTGCCGGTGATGAGGATGAAATGATGATAAGACAACACTCAGTCCACGAGCGGAGAAAATCTCCAACCCGGCTGGGAATCGAACCCGCGCCCGCTGCACAGGGGGCAACCACGTTACAACCTAGCTAAGAAGGTGGGCTATAGCACTCAACTTAATTAGAAGTCGCTTGTCAGGAACGGTGTCAAAAGCCTTCTGGAAATCTGAAAATATGGAATTAATTTGACGTCGCCTGTCGATAGCACTCATTACTTCGTGAGAATAAACAGCTACCTGTGTTCAACGGGAATAATGATTCACGAATCAGTGTTGGCTATGTGCCAATTAATCGTTTTCTTCGAGATGATTCATAATGTTCGAGAGCAGTGTATGTTCCACTGTCCCACTGAAATCGACGCTAGTGATACGGGTCTGTAATTCAGCGAATTACTCCTATTTTCTCTAGATTTAAACAGGTGCGTTGGCGGCCGAACCGGCACATCCACTTGCTGAGCGGTATGCTCCCGCTGTTGCAGATGTGTGCGCGGCGTGGCGGTCGCGGGAGCGGAAGCGGTGGCGGCGTCGGAGGCGGAGGCTGCGTGTCTGCGCTGGCGGCGGCCGCGGCGGCGCTGCTGGCGCTGCTCGCGTGCCTGGGGGCGGCGGGGGCGGCGCGCTCGCCCGACTTCTGCCCCGTGGGCTGCAGCTGCGACGACAAGACGCTCGTCGTCACCTGCATCGAGACCAACCTGGACGTCATCCCCATCACGCTCAACCCCGCCATCCAGCGGCTCGTGCTCAAGCACAACCGCATCAAGACGGTGCACGCCGCCTTCCAGGTGAGCGCCCATACTTCCTATCCTGAAATAACTGATTCGTCCGATTTCACAGGACTGTATCTTCAACATGAATGAAGATAGCAACATTTGGCGCAAATTTTGACGAGCGCAACTAACTGCAAGGTAAAAACATTCAAGAACCAAGACCGCATAAAATTTTCTTTATTTAAGACAACTGGTTTCGATAGGTTTTGTTGTCATCTTCAGGTCTTAAAAAATCTTTTTGTTATGAAACGTGCACATTTTAAGTGGGACCTAGTAGACATGTGTATAGAAAACAGCACATTATAGAGAAAAGGTTTGTCATAACTAAAATGTTTAAAAACATGAAGCACCTTTTGCAAATGGCCATGTCTATATATATATGGCCATGTCTATATATACCGCTGTCAGTTGATTGTTTTTTTTTTTTTTGTCATCAGACTACTGGTTTGACCAAAACCGGTCATATGAATAAAAAAAATTACAATCAAGACGGATTATAAGTAACATTACCACTAGGCTGTGATTGAGAGAGTGGTCCGCAATACTCTTTCTCCATGGAGTCTACTTCCACAGTGTACGCAGGAGAATTTCTGTGAACTTTGGAAGGTAGGAGTGAAGTACTGGCAGATGCTAAGCTGTGACGACGGTTCGTAAATATTGTTGGGATAGTTCAGTCGGCGAATGTTCGCTTCTGCACACTGTAGGAATTATCCTGGAAATATCAAAACAGCTCATATTCCGCCATAGAGTGAAATATTCATTCTTGTTCTTTAGACGTGTTCCCACGCATGCTCTTCCCAATATGTGATAATGTCACTGTGTATCTGTCCACTTATTTCCTAACGTCCATCGCCAAAAGAATATTTAAAATATTTCGGCTTTGTCTTTCTCCTAATTTCCCGTGGTCCAGTCTTCATTGTCACACAGTTCTGTACGAATACAGACGTACAGCTTTGTACAAGCATTCCTCATTTCCATATTAAGAATTGTTAAACTGTTTACGCGAATCTGCTTCCGCTACTTTGTGGGATTCCTTCAACTGTAGATCCTCTCCTTTTGTATTATTATTATTATTATTATTATTTTTTTTTTTTTTGTCGTCAGTCTACTGACTGGTTTGATGCGGCCCGCCACGAATTCACTCTTCATCTCAGAGTAGCACTTGCAACCTACGTCCTCAATTATTTGCTTGACGTATTCCAATCTCTGTCTTCCTCTACAGTTTTTGCTCTCTACAGCTCCCTCTAGTACCATGGAAGTCATTCCCTCATGTCTTACCAGATGTCCTATCATCCTGTCCCTTCTCCTTATCAGTGTTTTCCACATATTCCTTTCCTCTCCGATTCTGCGTAGAACCTCCTCATTCCTCACCTTATCAGTCAACCTAATTTTCAACATTCGTCTATAGCACCACATCTCAAATGCTTCGATTCTCTTCTCTTCCGGTTTTCCCACAGTCCATGTTTCACTACCATACAATGCTGTACTCCAGACGTACATCCTCAGAAATTTCTTCCTCAAATTAAGGCCGGTATTTGATATTAGTAGACTTCTCTTGGCCAGAAATGCCTTTTTGTCATAGCGAGTCTGCTTTTGATGTCCTCCTTGCTCCGTCCGTCATTGGTTATTTTACTGCCTAGGTAGCAGAATTCCTTAACTTCATTGACTTCGTGACCATCAATCCTGATGTTAAGTTTCTCACTGTTCTCATTTCTACTACTTCTCATTACCTTCGTCTTTCTCCGATTTACTCTCAAACCATACTGTGTACTCATTAGACTGTTTATTCCGTTCAGCAGACCATTTAATTCTTCTTCACTTTCACTCAGGATAGCAATGTCATCAGCGAATCGTATCATTGATATCCTTTCACCTTGTATTTTAATTCCACTCCTGAACCTTTCTTTTATTTCCATCATTGCTTCCTCGATGTACAGATTGAAGAGTAGGGGCGAAAGGCTACAGCCTTGTCTTACACCCTTCTCAATACGAGCACTTCGTTCTTGATCGTCCACTCTTATTATTCCCTCTTGGTTGTTGTACATATTGTATATGACCCGTCTCTCCCTATAGCTTACCCCTATCTTTTTCAGAATCTCGAACAGCTTGCATCATTTTATATTGTCGAACGCTTTTTCCAGGTCGACAAATCCTATGAAAGTGTCTTGATTTTTCTTTAGCCTTGCTTCCATTATTAGCCGTAACGTCAGAATTGCCTCTCTCGTCCCTTTACTTTTCCTAAAGCCAAACTGATCGTCACCTAGCGCATTCTCAATTTTCATTTCCATTCTTCTGTATATTATTCTTGTAAGCAGCTTCGATGCATGAGCTGTTAAGCTGATTGTGCGATAATTCTCGCACTTGTCACCTCTTGCAGTCTTCGGAATTGTGTGGATGATGCTTTTCCGAAAGTCAGATGGTATATCGCCAGACTCATATATTCTACACACCAACGTGAATAGTCCTTTTGTTGCCACTTCCCCCAATGATTTTAGAAATTCTGATGGAATATTATCTACCCCTTCTGCCTTATTTGACCGTAAGTCCTCCAAAGCTCTTTTAAATTCCGATTCTAATGCTGGGTCCCCTATCTCTTCTAAATCGACTCCTGTTTCTTCTTCTATCACATCAGACAAATCTTCACCCTCATAGAGGCTTTCAATGTATTTTGTCCACCTATCTGCTCTCTCCTCTGCATTTAACAGTGGAATTCTCGTTGCACTCTTAATGTTACCACCGTTGCTTTTAATGTCACAAAAGGTTGTTTTGACTTTCCTGTATGCTGAGTCTGTCCTTCCGACAATCATATCTTTTTCAATGTCTTCACATTTTTCCTGCAGCCATTTCGTCTTAGCTTTCCTGCACTTCCTATTTATTTCATTCCTCAGCGACTTGTATTTCTGTATTCCTGATTTTCACGGAACATGTTTGTAATTCCTCCTTTCATCAATCAACTGAAGTATTTCTTCTGTTACCCATGGTTTCTTCGCAGCTACCTTCTTTGTACCTATGTTTTCCTTCCCAACTTCTGTGATGGCCCTTGTTAGAGATGTCCATTCCTCTTCAACTGTACTGCCTACTGCGCTATTCCTTATTGCTGTATCTATAGCGTTAGAGAACTTCAAACGTATCTCGTCATTCCTTAGTACTTCCGTATCCCACTTCTTTGCGTATTGATTCTGCCTGACTAATGTCTTGAACTTCAGCCTACTCTTCATCACTACTATATTGTGATCTGAGTCTATATCTGCTCCTGGGTACGCCTTACAATCCAGTATCTGATTTCGGATTCTCTGTCTGACCATGATGTAATCTAATTGAAATCTTCCCGTATCTCCCGGCCTTTTCCAAGTATGCCTCCTCCTCTTGTGATTCTTGAACAGGGTATTAGCTATTACTAGCTGAAACTTGTTACAGAACTCAATTAGTCTTTCTCCTCTTTCATTCTTTGTCCCAAGCCCATATTCTCCTGTAACCTTTTCTTCTACTCCTTCCCCCACAACTGCATTCCAGTCGCCCATGACTATTAGATTTTCGTCCCCCTTTACATACTGCATTACCCTTTCAATATCCTCATACACTTTCTCTATCTGTTCATCTTCAGCTTGCGACGTCGGCATGTATGCCTGAACTATCGTTGTCGGTGTTGGTCTGCTGTCGATTCTGATTAGAACAACCCGGTCACTGAACTGTTCACAGTAACACACCCTCTGCCCTACCTTCCTATTCATAACGAATCCTACACCTGTTATACCATTTTCTGCTGCTGTTGATATTACCCGATACGCATCTGACCAGAAATCCTTGTCTTCCTTCCACTTCACTTCACTGACCCCTACTATATCTAGATTGAGCCTTTGCATTTCCCTTTTCAGATTTTCTAGTTTCCCTACCACGTTCAAGCTTCTGACATTCCACGCCCCGACTCGTAGAACGTTATCCGTTCGTTGATTATTCAATCTTTTTCTCATGGTAACCTCCCCCTTGGCAGTCCCCTCCCGAAGATCCGAATGGGGGACTATTCCGGAATCTTTTGCCAATGGAGAGATCATCATGACACTTCTTCAATTATAGGCCACATGTCCTGTGGATACACGTTACGTGTCTTTAATGCAGTGGTTTCCATTGCCTTCTGCATCCTCATGTCGTTGATCATTGCTGATTCTTCCGCCTTTAGGGGCAATTTCCCACCCCTAGGACAAGAGAGTGCCCTGAACCTCTATCTGCTCCTCCGCCCTCTTTGACAAGGCCGTTGGCAGAATGAGGCTGACTTCTTATGCCGGAAGTCTTCGGCCGCCAATGCCGATTATTTATCAAAATTTAGGCAGTGGCGGGGATCGAACCCGGGACCGAAGACGTTTTGATTATGAATCAAAGACGCTACCCCTAGACCACGTCACCAAAACACACTGCACAGGAGCTCATCAGTTTGTATAACTTGGACATACTCTAAACATTGAAAATCTACTTTAAACGGAGTGTAAGGTTGTATTGTATTTTTGTGACGTAACAGTCATCTGTGAGTTGTACATATAAGGTCATAGCCGTTTGAAAAAGATGTTTTCTGTTTTTAAAAATTTTAGTTATAACAAACCTCTCGTAATATGCTATTATTTATCCACATGACAACTTGGCGTGAGGTCCAACATAAGATGAACACAGTCTGTCGAAACCGGTTGTTTTAAATAAAGCACTATATATGCAATAGTGGTTTTTGAATGTTTTTAGCAAGTAAAAACGGTCGCCCCTTCTGTCTCCTCAAAATGAGAAAATTCGATCTGCAAAGGTTTTGGTATCAAAAGAGCTATACGATTTTATGAGGGTGAATGGTTTACATACGTGCACATACAACAGCCCGTACTTTTTTACAGTTACGATGACAGATGACGTATTGTCATGAGACCAACCTCAACTGTTTTCTTAAAAAAAAATCTTTAAAGAGTGGAAATGTCAAACATCCCAAGTGCAATTTTTTCACAAAAAGTTTTTTCAGTTCTATTGTGGTCTCGATATTGTGTTGCATGTCCCTAGAAATGTTACAAGGGCCAATTCTCGGAGAAAATGTTTCAGATATTCGTAGCTGCCACATGGACTTTTTGCCAAGTAGTGATCACCTCTGGACTTCCACGTGCCAGGTGTAAAAGTCGCGTCCATTCTGGTTTTGATGATGTTTGTGATAAACCTGGGATGGTTTGAAGAGGTAACACACAAGTTTTTGATGAATGGGCACAGCTTTTAAAACTGCGACAGAAATTTTGCAGTTACCAAGAAACGAAGAGAGCTAAACAAGGCATTTGTTCTGCAAGATTTACACTAAATTTTTGAGTCAGTTAAAGGCATGAAGCCATTCCAAGCAGTGCTAGTGCATACAACTGACTTCCTTGACTTTAAAGATGCTGCTAAAACATTGTTGGTAATGTAGGCGGGTAATATCTGCAAATTCAGTATGATGAAAGTGTTCCATAGTCACCCACCTTGCGTAGATACCGAAAATTCTTATTCTGAAACAGAATAATTGAAAAACGTCAATTTATTCAAAATAGGAAGACCATATCCGTATTTCTTCTGAAAGACTAGCCGTTTTTATTAGGTGCAAACAGAAAGATCTGTTGATGATGTTGCCATTTGTTCCTTAACATCACAACCGGGTTATATGGTAAAGTTTACAACGTCTGATACCAAGATTGGTGTTCTGTGAGAAACAAATTCAATATTTAGAGAAATTCTCCTCGGGTCTAATTTTTTATTCTCTTGCAAGAACTTAAGAAGATATGAGAAATAATTTTTTTTAGTACAGTTCACTATTTCAAACATTACTGCTGTATTTCTGAACTTGTATTATCACAAATAAAACGTAGTGCCTTCGTATTAATGGCACTTTAAACAAAAAGTTGCTTCTTGACACATACAAGTAATCAGTCTTTGGAATGATGCATAGAACATTCTTAATAAATTGTTTATTTTATAATCTGCCTCGTTGTTTTACGTAGCGATAAACTGAGCACTGTGATTCTTTGGTAGCAGTACTCGTTCTTAGTTAATGTAGAAAGAGATGTACATTGCTTTTGGTTTCCCGTGACAAATGAGAGATTTGGGATTTCCACTGCTCATTAATTTTAACAGTGTCAGTTGCAAGTTGACACAAATGATTAGCAAATGATTCGACTAATTAATTAATAATAATATTCGGAACCAATTAGTCACTAGTTGTTGTTTTGACTTTGACTAATTAATCCGTCTAATTTTTCTGTCAAATTTTGTACAGGGAAGCATTACACAGACTGCAATTCTGGACTATCCAGTCTTGCTTTATCTAAAATCTGCGAAATATTTTTGCTATGTAAACAGGATTCATGATGTGTAATAGTTCTGAAAAAGGCAATTAATATATAATCAACAGTAATTTTCTTCGTGGGTATACATTTTTGCGCTATGGATTTCCTGTAATCCAAAGTTCACGCCTTCAGCGATAGCGATAGGCAACACGGGGAACTGCACACTCGTGAAGGTATGCATTTAAGCCACGCCTTTGTATGCCATGTAATTTTATCAATTCGAATCACTTTTAGCTGCACGTTTCACTTTTACCGACACTAACGCGACAATAACAGTACTGTCTGTTACGTTCACACCATTTTTAATGTCTTCTCTTGAAGAGATTTTGCTGTAACACCGTCCCGCTTTATTGAAACGAAAGGTCGTGGGGCTGATGCACGCATGGAAGGAAGACGTCTTGGTAGCATGGAATCGAAAATGAGTAAAGACAAGGAAAAAAAATCAGGGAAAAACAAGTTTCATCCTAAGAATGGGTAGTGAAGCCGTAAGTTTCTCAGTTTTCATTCATTCCAAATGAATAAGTGAATGTGACGCTTGCCATACACTATATATATATATATATATATATATATATATATATATATATATATATATATATATATATATATATATACTTTCTGTCAAAAACAGTGAAGCACCCAGAAGAGATGACTGGATGTCATTGTAACTTCATACATGTACACAGTGTCGGCGGTTATATAGTTGATTACAGCAGAAACTCTCCGTGATATGTAGAACAGCCACCAGAATCCATTAATGTTGTTCATGTTTGATGTAGTTGGATGACCTGAAGTGGTAAGTACGGGGCATGAATTGATGTTGAATGATTACTGTGAGGGAGACTAAGATGGCACGCGCTCGAATGAGGCAGCGTTATCAGGAACTGTCAGATTTTGAAAAGGCCTTATTGTTGGTCTCCATTTAGCCAACAGATCAAATCGTGTAATATCCACCGTTTTGGATCATTCGCATGTGTCACTGGCTCGATGTTGGACTGTATGGGAACGTTAGAGCAGGCATCCTCAACGTTAACGTTCCGATCGACCACGTAAGATGGTTCAAATGGCTCTGAGCACTATGGGACTTAACATCTTAGGTCATCAGACTCCTAGAACTTAGAACTACTTAAACCTAACTAACCTAAGGACATCACACACATCCATGCCCGAGGCAGGATTCGAACCTGCGATCGTAGCAGTCCCGCGTTTCCGGACTGCAGCGCCTAGAACCGCACGGCCACCGCGGCCGGCAACTACGTAAGACCATTAAAAAAGAGGACTGCTATATTGAGCACCAGGCACATCGCTTGCAGTCCGAGAATAAGTCACTGACTCCCTGCAATATTCTGTTTCGTCCCGCACAATTGCTCGGACACTACCAGCAGCTGGAGAAGGGAATTACCGTCCGATGAGTAAGCTGCCATTAATACCACAATAAAGACGGTTGCTTTTAGTGTGGTTTCGTGACCAGGAAATATGTACTGACGATGAAAGGCATCGAACTGTGCTCAGCGATGAATCAGGGTTTCTTGACCATCGTCGGCGACTATGGCAACGACCTAGCGACGTGTCCCGTTCTTCAATGTTTTGGAGAGGCACAGCGGTGTTACTTCTGGTGTCGTCGTGTGGTGAGCCATTTCGTACGACTTCTGACCACGAGTGGCCGTCATTTATGGAAATCTCACGGCACGACGTCACATCACGATAGGTACTGCTTCCTCAAATATTTCTTCACGTGCGATCGAATCTTGGTGCCATTTTTCAAAAGGCCAGTGCTTGTCTATGCATGACACCTGCCTCTATGAACTGTCTGCGGAATGTTGTACTTCTGTGTTCAGCAAGATCGCCAGGTATGTCCCCGATAGGACACGTGTGGGACCAGAATGGACGTTAACTCCGTTCAAGTGGAAGTATTCAGGATATCAAGAAGCAGTTTCGAATGCTCTGGGTCACTTTGCTTCGGAAGATGACAGAGGCGCTTTGGACACCGTCCCCAACGGAATCCGTGCATGTGTCCTGGGCAAATGGGATACAGTTGCAAAAATGGCTTTAAACACTACGAGACTTAACATCTGAGGTCATCAGTCCCCTAGAACTTAGAACTACAAAAACCTAACTAACGTAAGGACAACACACACATCAATGCCCGAGGCAGGATTCGAACCTGCGACCGTAGCGGTGGCGCGGTACCAGACTGAAGCGTCTACAACCGCTCGGCCACACCGGATACAGTTGCATATTGATAAGTGGGCTCATACTGTCAAGTTCTTTGTAAATTTGACTCAATATTGTAATCATTGAAATAACATAACGTACCCTCTCAACCCGAAATTTTTCTTTATTTCCTTTTACCTCTTATGGATGCTTCACTTTCTTTTTCCCAGGCAATTGTGTATTTGCGCTAACTCGGACTATATTACTTACCACAGTCATTGCTGGAGCGTGACCATACATTCCCAGTTATCTCGGATACTGTGTACTCATAAGTACTGAGATATTTTTGCCTCTGATATCATAGATAGTTTCTTGTGTCAGTTTTCGCTATTTGTAGTGATAGTGTAGTAGGGTTTCATTAACAGTAAACAATGTGAGTCTCCGGTAGCTTAAACGTCGAACGAAATATCCATGTGTAGTATGCAGTCTTGCACAGTAGAAAATATTACTTATAGGTTTCTTAGTTGCATTTTTATTCTTTATTATTTATTTTGTATCGGTTGTCGGCTTATTGCACTACTCAGGAAATATCTGACTGGCGTCCAAAAGTGAGTCTGATGTTAACAAAACAATGAGCTCAACACTAAAGAGGAAAGACTATTCTATGAAGCCAAACCATGACGCAATACATCACAGCTGCCGTGACAGGTCGGCGAAAGCTGTCAAATCATTCTACTACAAAGGAGAAATGAAATTAGTGTTTATCGATACTACGTGACGCTGTCTAGGTTTGGTTTGCGGTTCATTGAAAGAATCAGTCAAAAGTCACAAGCACAAGCTGTAATAACTCTGAATGCCCCTCGCCAATATTGCGGACCCTCCAAACACGTCACGATTTTCTATGCAGAGACGCTTTTGAGAAATCTCTGGACTTTAGTATTGAGCTCACTGGTATGAATCTAAACATTAGAAACAAAAATATTATCAACAGATATAGAATGTTTGTCCATGGCATGGTTTTGGATGAGAAACGTCTGATCGAGAAACATGATAAATTACGGTGTCAAAATACAATTTAAAACGGATAGTACGGAACACAATACATAACGAAAACACAGAATACTAAAATATACAAACTGTATGAATGTAATACTAAATGATCAGCTTAGTTCATCTCCAGTGTTAATTTTCGCATAATCCAACTAACCTATAGCACACTCCCTGTTCTCAGTCCGAATGATCACAGTCTTTTGCACAAACTTGTACTCCAATACAATTGCCATTATTTCTTACTTTGTTTTTCCTTATAACCTAAGTGTAATATACATACAAGCTGTAGCTTTAGTCTTGTTTGTTATCGTATCCGTATAGTAAAGTATAATTTAACACTGTTATTTAACGTGTTTGGTGCATAACAAGAATCATCGGCGCTTGAGTCGACGTTTTTCATGTCATGAGCAAAGATTCTGAGCGTGTGTGATAGTATCTGTGTTTCTACCTTTTGGTACCCTAAACACTAATATCTATTGTGGACACTGGTCCATTATTTGCTGACGATGCTCCAAATACCCGAAAACTGGTTCGAATAAAGAAAGATGACTAGACGATAATGAAAGTATTGAAAAAAATGCTCAAATGAATTGTGGAATGATATGTGTAAAAGTAAGAAACAAAACCGATTAAAAATTTGACGCTCCTTTAAGCTCAAAATCACGCACGGCAAGTGGCACGCCTACTGAGAATTTGAAGTTCAGTGTTGAATTTTAAAGAGTATAAGAAAGTATTTGTCTGGTGGATTATGTGATGTTAAGCGGTAAAATATTTTATGACTTGAGATACTATTGTTAAAAATTCTATGTTAAACATTGAACTTTAAATTCTAAATTAGCACCTTGTTTGCTGTACAAGGTATCGAGCATCAGTCACAGGAGCATCAAACGTCCGTCTCATCTGTTTCATTTCGTAACTAAGACATATGATTTCACAAAACATTTAACCACATTTTTCTTAAGATTTTTTATTCTCCAATTTTTTTTACAAAATTAGACCTCACGCTGATCAGTTTCATAGCCTATTTGTCTATTTTACACTCTTCATTTCGTTACGAAAAGTCGGATAAAAATCCGTTGTGTAATTTTATCACAAATTCAGTTTTTCTTAGTTATTCTAATTATTTGGAAGTAATAATACTTTTTTGTAAGAGTAGGCGTCACTGTTTGTTCATATCCCATACTTAGTTTGGCTATGAAAATTCGGACAAAAATCTGTTTTGTATTTTCGAGTGAATCTTGTTTTCGCTGCATTTAAACATTACAGGGAAAATAGCAGCTTTTGTTTGGTTTTCAGCCTTAACAAATGTTGGTAAAGGTACATGAGAAACCTCAGGCGACACACTTGTGGGCCAAGGGTCACATAAAACTCTCGATTTGATATGAAGTCCAAAACCTTTTGGAATATTGTTCCAGGAAAAACGGATGTCTATTAATATTATAACTTATTTAACAAATACAAGTCGTGATGGCTTATGAGTTGTTAAGTTTTATTTTTAGGAGAGCGATTTCGATCTTCCAAGAGAGCATCATCAGGGGGATAGAACTCTGCCCAGATTACCTGCCCCTCGCCAGCGATTCTTACTGTCATCGAGAAATGTATATTTGATGATGATCTCGTAGAAGATCGAAATCGGTCACCTAAAAATAAAAATTAACAACTCAAATCTGATGACGACTGTGTCTAATAAATAAGTTGATATGAAGTGCTTCATTCGGGAGTGATTGTGGGCCATTAAGCAGCGTGTGGGGTATGCGTGTTGGCAGTTCTACGGGGAGCTGCACTACGTGGACCTGTCGCACAACCACCTGCTGAGCATCCCGGCGGGCAGCTTCGAGGCGCAGCGCAAGCTGGCCGAGCTGCGGCTGGACCACAACAAGCTGTCGAACGTGACAGCGCGCACGTGGCAGGGGCTGGCCGCGCTGACGGCGCTGTCGCTGCGCCGCAACTACCTGGAGGAGCTGGCGGCGGCGCAGTTCGCGTCGCTGCCACTGCTGGAGGAGCTGGACCTGGGCGAGAATCGGCTGCAGCGCGTGGACGCGCGCGCCTTCGCCGGCCTGGGCGCGCTGCGCGTGCTCTACCTGGACGACAACCAGCTGCGCGCGCTGCCCACGCCCGCGCTCCAGCCGCTCGCCAGCCTCGCCGAGCTGCGCGTCGGCGCCAACGTCTTCCCCCAGCTGCACGACGACGCCTTCAAGTAAGCACACGACTGCCGTGGCACCCTGTAGCGCTACTGCCGACCAAACTATCCCGGCTCGAACGGTCAGAACGAAACAAAAATACCATTCCAGCTACAAAGTTCAAAGTGAGTTGGGTGTGTTCCGTCTTGAGCAAATACAATTTTCTTTCTTTCTACCCAGACATGTTTCGCTGCAGTTGCACTTTCATCATCCGATGTTTTACTTTCTTTGTATTAAATAACAAGCAGATTGCTCTCTTCTATTTGTACATAAAGCAATTTCAGTACGTAAGAAAAGTATCCTCAAATCTAAAATCAGACAAAATATTTTTTTAATAAATACCTTGTAACTACGAGCTATTGCTTTCTCTGTTTTTCGTTGTAGCTGTTTTTCTGGCACAGTTTGTTATCTGCAGACACAGAGAACTTAAAATGAATACACACTGAAGCGCCAAAGAAACTCGTACAGGCATGCTTATTCAAAAACAGAGGTATGTAAACAGGCAGAATACGGTGGTGCGGTCGCCAACCCCTATATAAGACAACAAGTGTCTGGCGCAGTTGTTACTGCTGTTAAAATGACAGGTTATCAACATTTAAGGGAGTCTGAACGATGTGTTATAGTCGGCGCACGAGCGATGGGTCGCAGCATCTCTGAGGTAGCAATGAAGTGGGTTTTTTTCCGTACGACCATTTCACTAGTGTACCGTGAATGAATCCGTTAAAACATCAAATCCCCGACATCGCTACGGCCGGAAAAAGATCCTGCAAGAATGGGATCAACGACGACTGAAGAAAATCGTTCAAGGCGACAGAAGTGCAACCTTTCCGCAGATTGCTGCAGATTTCAATGCTCGGCCATCAAGCAACTTGAGCGTGCGAACATCATAGGCATGGGCTTTCGAAGCGGAGGGCCTACTCTTGTACGTCTGATGACTGCACAACACAAAGCATTATGCCTCACTTTGGCCCATCAACACCGACATTGGACTGCAAGGTTCACAGCAGAGCCTCTGTAAAGTTTGGAAGGTAGGAGGCGAGGTAATGGCAGAAGTGAAGTTGTGAGGACGGGGCGTGAGTCGTGCTTGGGTAGCTCAGATGGTAGAGCGCTTGCCCTGGAAAGGGAAAGGTCCCGAGTTCGAGTCTCGATCCGGCACACAGTTTTAATCTGTCAGGAAATTTCATATCAGCACACACTTCGCTGCAGAGCGAAAATCTCATTCTGGAAAATCCCCCAGGCTTTGGCTAAGCCATGTCTCCGCAATATCCCTTCTTTTAGGAGTGCTAGTTCTGCAAGGTTCGCAGGAGAGCTTCTGTAATGTTTGGAAGGTAGGACACGAGGTACTGGCAGAAGTGAAGCTGAGGACGGGGCGTGAATCGTGCTTGGGTAGCTCAGATGGTAGAGCACTTGCCCGCGAAAGGCAAAGTTCCCGAGTTCGAGGCCCGGGTCGGCACACAGTTTTAATATGCCAGAAAGTTTCAGAACTTTATTCTGGTAAACAGATACCTAATGGATTCCGATTAAAGTGAGTTCAATGTAAGGAAGTAAATGGAGATGAGGAGCCACTCACTGAAACCGGCTTCCTGAGGTCGTAAGAACGTTGTTGAAAACCAGCGACTTACAAGCGTGATCCGACTTGAGCACTGTCAGAACATGGGGCATCGCGCGTCTTATGAGACAGATGAAATTCTTCCCCTCGGGTCATCATTCTGGGATTGTATTAACAAAGAGACTATACATATCTGTACGACAGACAATCACATTAACAAAGATGTGGGATTTCAGCTGAGCACTACCTGGAATACAACACTAGCTGCTATGAGATCCAAAGCCAGATCATGACGATGATAAAATTTGATGCCGCCATGCGAGTGCCACCAGTCGCATTTTGCAGTAGTGCCGACAGTAAAGATCATCACCTCATAATATCGAACACTCGTATCGGTAAAATACTACAGAATTTCCCACATCTTATCTACAGGCAAATCCAAGAAGTGTATTTGCAGTACAGAAGTACCCTCAGATAAACACCACACTCAAATTTCCATGGAAACAAATACAATTTCCTGGCTGCAGTTTAACCTCACCAAATCTATTTTGTTCGCTAAACACTACCGTCCAACTAGTTAATTGTTTGCGCAACCCTATTCGAGGTCTCTTTTACTGAATGTGAGCATCCTCGATAAACGATAACACTCATCAAGAATATCGGTAAAGGACTGAAATGAAACCACGCCACACACTAGTACGCACTTACAAATTCTCGCAGTTTTCCGTACTGTAAGATGTAGGCTAGATGGTAATTGTCGAAGCATCACCTTGTCACAGTTTCACGGAATACGCTATGAAAACACCGCCTCCGCTGTCAAAGCCACACGATTCTGCACTTCACGAAAGCTGCCAGCGGATACTCAGTTTAGTGACTTTCAAACGTTTCCACGAAATTATTTTCATACTGAGACGTTTTTGCCAATCAGCTTCAGCTAGAGACTGCAGATGTTTCACTTGGCCGTTTCCAATGCTCATTGTCTGTCATGCTTCCTGCCAGGACTTTCAGAAGATTGTTTGAAATGTGTGCAGGGAAACATCATGGTAAATCATATGCCATTAAGTCCGCATTGTATTGAGGCTGGATTAGTGAAAGACCAGGTACATTACCCGATCGGATACCCGGGCGCGTTAGCATGCTGCTTCCGGTCACGGATCTAATCCACTCATTGATTAACATCTACATCTGCATCTACATGGATACTCTGCAAATCACCTTAAAGTGCCTGGCAGAGGGTTCATTGAACCACCACACGTTAGTTCTCTATTATTCAACTCTCGAACAGTGTGCGGAAAAAACGAACACCTAAATTTTTCCTTGCGAGCTCTGATTTCCCTTATTTTGTTATGATGATCGTTCTCCCTATGTAGGTCGGCGTCAGCAAAGTATCTTCGCATTCGGAAGAGAAAGCTGGTGATTGAAATTTCGTGAGAAGATTTCGCCGCAACGAAAAACGCCTTTGTTTTAGTGATGTTCACCCCAAATCCTGTATCATATCAGTGACACTCTCTCCCCTTGTTCGCGATAATACAAAACGTGCTGTCATCCTTTGCACTTTCTCGATGTACTCCGTTAGTCCTGTTTGGTAAGGATCCCAGACCACGCAGCAGTACTTCAAAAGAGGATGGACAAGCGTAGTGTTGGCAGTCTCTTTAGTAGATCTGTCACGTTTTCTGTGTTCTGCCAATAAAACGCAGTCTTCGGTTTGCCTTCCCCAAAACATTTTCTATGTGTTCGTTTGCAATTGAAATTGTTCGTAGTTGTAATTACTGGGTGTTTAGTTGCATTTACGGCCTTTGGATTTGATTGATTTATCGTGTAATCGAAGTTCAACGGATTTCTTCAGCACTCATGCGGATGACCTCACATTTTTTATTATTTAGGATCAATTGCTGATTTTCGCACCATTCAGATATCTTTTCGAAATCGTTTTGCAATTTGTTTTCATCTTCTGATGAGTTTATTGGACGATAAACGACAGTGTCCCCTGCAATCAACCTACGATGGCTTCTCAGATTGTTTCCTAAATAGTTTATGTAGATAAGGAACGGTAGAGGAGCTATAACAGTATCTAAGGGATCGCCAGAAATCACTTCTATTTTACTCGATGACCTTCCGTCAGGTACTACGCACTTGGACCTCTCTGACAGGAAATCACGAATCCAGTCACATAACTCAGTCGATATTCCATAAGTACGCAATTTCACTTCATGCCGCTTGTGTAGTACGGTATCAAAAGCCTTTTGGAAATCTAGAAATGCGGAATCAATTTGAAATTCCTTGTCAATAGCACTCAACTTTTCATGTGTGTAAAGATTTATATGTGCTTAACAAGAACAACGTTTTCTAAATCTGTGTTGACCGTGCGTTAATAGACTGTTCTCTTCGAGGTAATTCATAATGTTTGAAGACAGTATATGTTCCAAATTCCTGCTGCATAACGATGGGGGCGGGGAGTGCCAGCCAGCCGGGATGGGACTTTCAGCCGTGGTCCCACATCCGACACCAGTCTGGTACCACGTCCCTCCTCAGTCACACGATTCACAAACATTTCGAAACGTTCTCACTAACATGCCGATACTGTGAAGTTACTGGGTAAGTCCAGGAGACCAAAGGAGGAGGGAAAGAATGAGTTATGTAGGCTGTAAAGTTATTTTAACCGTAATGGGACCTTTCATCTGGAGATCGAAACGCATGTGCCCAGAAAAGTTTCACAGCAGTCCATCATTGGCATGGACATGAGAGCTTCATATCCAAAGATGACGGAGACAATTCGTTGTGGTGCAAATACAGCGGAATCAGACTTGACAAGTCGGTTACAGGACAATATTGTGACAAGAAGAGCAGGTATTCCTTTCAGAAGGAGTATACTGTGAGGTCATACAGTTTTTCGGCTGACTCTGTGCAGCAGAAGTACAGCTGAAATCAGGGAGCCACGAATTGTCGGGAATAGATTATTGTCACCTAGGCTGAGACCTCGAGTTCCCATTAGTCCTTTGTCACTGACTTAGAATCACAGACATCAGAGACTTTGTACTGTTTCGTGGAAAACGGAGATTTTGAGTCCGTGGCTGTGTACGGAATGTAGAGTGAGTGTTTCAGAGGAGAAGACATCAACCAACCACTATTGATAATGATATTTGTCTACGTACAGAGCCGTAACAAGTTTCGAGCAGACGGTTTCATCCTCAGATGGCTGTTCACAAGATGCACATTTGTTGAAGTTGAGATAATTTTCTGGCTGGATTTTCCTTCTTGTGGTGAATCTTGTGTAAACAGCCTTCTGAAGGTGAACCTATTGCTTCGAAACTGCTTAGAGAGGTATTTACGTGAGTAAATAGTGGCTGGTTGCTGACTTGTTATTCGAAAGAATCAACCTACATGACAAAGACTTTGGTGTAGAGGCAGAGTGAACAGTGACACTAGCCAGCCTGGAGCAAACCTCCTTCACTGAGATACCAGAAACGGGCTTAGACGTACACATTAACGACAAGACGAACACGCAGGCGCGGTGACAAATGTCACAGGATAGCAGTATGCACGTAGTATCGCATACACAAGGTATAAAAGGGCATTACAATGGCGGGATTTTCAGTTGTACTCAGGTGATTCATGTGAAAAGTTTTCCGACGCGATAAGGGCCACGCGACGCGAATGAACAGATTTGAAAGTGGGAAAATAGTTGAAGCTAGAGGTATGGGGCATTTCGTTTCAAAAATCGTTAGGGAATTCAATACTCCGAGATCTATAGTGCCGAGAGTGTGCCGGGAATACCAAATTTCAGGTGGTACCTCTTACCACGGATAAAGCAGTGGTCGACCGCCTTCGATTAACGACCGAAAGCAGCGTCGTTTGCATAGAGTCTTCACTGTTAACAGACAAGCAACGCTGCGTAAATAACCGCAGAAATCAATGTGGGACGTACGACTAACGTATCCGTTTGGACAGTGTAGTGAAATTTTGCGTTGATGGGCTATGGCAGCCGATGACCAAAGCGAATGCCTTTGCTAACAGCACGACATCGCTTGCAGCGCCTGTCTTGTTCTCGTGACGATAACAGTTGGACTCTAGATCACTGGAAAACCGTTCCAGGTCAGAGGACTTCAATTGGTAAAAGCTGATGATAGGGTTCAAGTGCGGTGCAGACCCCAAGTGGCTATGGAGCAAGTTGTCAACGAAGCACTGTGCAAGTTCCTGTGGGCTCCATAATGGTGTGGCCTGTGTTTACATGGATTGGACTGGGCCTCTAGTCCAATTGCATCTATATTGGTCTACTTGGAGACAATTTGCAGCCATTCACGGACTTGACGTTCCCACACAACGGTGGAATTTTTGTGGAAGACAGTGTGCCACATCACCAGGCTATTTGTCTGAACAACATACTGGAGAGTTAGAGCGAATGGTATGGCCACCCGACCGGTCCTTTCTCTGGCTGAGGAGTGGGTGTTTGTGTTGTCCTCACCATTCAAATGGTTGAAATGGCCCTGAGCTCTGTCTGAGGCCATCAGTCCCCCAGAACTGAGAACTACTTAAACCTAACTAACCTAAGGACATCACGCCCATCCATGCCCGAGGCAGGATTCGAACCTGCGACCGTAGCGGTCGCGTGCTTCCAGACTGAAGCGCCTAGAACCGCACGGCCATAGCGGCCGAATCCTCATCATTTCATCATCATCATTATTCTCCGTAACAGTGGCTAGACTGGAGTGTGTAAAAGATTGTACTGTGTTAAATTTGGCGCTGATGACTCCGCAGTTGAACGCCTCACAACCAAACATCATCATCATCATCATCATCATCATCATCATCATCGTCATCACCCAGATGGTCCGACATGAATCCCATTGAAATCTTAAGGGAAATAATCGAGAGGTCAGTTCTTGCATGCCGAGCGGTTCTAGGCGCTACAGTCTGGAACCGCGCGACCGCTACTGTCGCAGGTTCGTATCCTGCCTCGGGCATGGATGTGTGTGATGTCCTTAGGTTGGTTAGGTTTGAGTAGTTCTAAGTTCTAGGGGACTGATGACCTCAGAAGTTAAGTCCCATAGTGCTCAGAGCCATTTGAAACATTTTTGAATTAGTTCGTTCACAAAATCCTTCACCGGCAACGCTTTCGCAGTTACGGACGGTTATAGAGGCAGCATATCTCTGTATTTCTGCAGGCGACTTCCAACGACTTGTTGAGTCGAGTTGCTGTACTACGCCTTGCGTGATGAGGTCCGGCACGATATTAAGAGGTATCCCATGACTTTTGCCACCGCAGTGTATTTTACACCGTAAAGTATTTGCTCGACTCACATCTGGGAGGCAATCATAAGAATGTGAACAGTGTGTGAGTACGGTGGCCAACGGACCAATACCTTCAGTTACGACCGAGGAAGAAGGAGGCGAAGCATTGGCGGAAAGGAGGAGCTATAAAAAGGTGCAGTTATCCTGCGACTCGGTGACAGAATGATCGGAGGAGAAGCCTCCAGTGGGATAAAGGGAGTAATGCGAGTATGAAGGGGGCGATAACAGGAGGCGACGCTAGGTGCGTCAGCGTTTCTCCCGGCCGTCAGCGGGCACTCCGTTAGGTCGTTTCCCGGCACGCACTTGACGCCGCCAGCAGAGAGCGGGATTTGAATTTCCGGCCGCGCAGATAAGGGGAGAAAAAGGAGGCCCGGTCGCACCTGTCCCCCGCTGCCGCCTCGCCGGCAGATTTTATTACTCGCCGGAAGGGCGACGTAAATCAGGGCGGCGCTGACGGCGCGGCGCAGGTTGCCTGCCGACTGCGCCTGCCGGTGTCTGGGCTCGGCTTTCCGGACGCGCCAGCCGCGATCGAAGAGGCCGCCGCGAGGCGCGGGAGGAAGGGATCATCTTCCGGCGGCGGCCACACGCCGTGTACCGCACCCCGCTCATAACGGCTTCCCGCCCACTCAGCTCACTGGAAACAGACCGGCCGAACCCAGTCGTCTGGGGCTTGCCTGCCTGCCTGTCTGCGGGGCTGCTATTGGTCCGTCCGGCAGGCATTATGCCCAATCGCTCCACTCATAATTAAAGAGATCCTTCTGTGCGGTTCTAGGCGCTACAGTCTGGAACCGAGCGACCGCTACGGCCGCAGGTTCGAGTCCTGCCTCGGGCATGGGTGTGTGAGACGTCGTTAGGCTAGTTAGGTTTTATTAGTTCTAAGTTCTAGGCGACTGATGACTCAGAAGTTAAGTTGCATAGTGCGCAGTGCCATTTGAACCAAGCCTTCTGTACAGTGGAGCAGCAGCGTCTCCACCTCCGATATGAGTCTTATGGCGCGCTTCGGGGAGTGGCACTCCATTCCCTTGCGGTCTTAAATTGCCTGGCAATTACACTTTATGTAGAGTCACTCTATTGACCAACGCATTTTTCGTAACGCGTAACACCGGAGGGGAGGGGGGTGTAGTACATAGTGCCCACCATCAAAGAAAGTTAATAAAAAGAAAAATTTCCTTAAAATTGTTTAACTTTTATTAACAACAAACTTTTTAAGCAGGCGTTGATGGTATAAGCAGGGTACTGAAAATATTTTCAGCGTAAACTCAGCAAGACCAAAGCATTTCCCGTAATGTTTACACCTAGTGAAGGGGATCTTCTGTGACCATCATAAAAAGTTAAAAAATATACAAATTTCGTTATTTGTCGTTGGTTTTCATTCAGAACATACCATCTACTTCGTATAGATGCATAAGAAAAGTCTTGATCCGAAAACTATGAATGTCAGATTTGTTGCGAGGTCGAACACTTGGTATATTTTCCTTCAATGGCAGCGTATTCACTAAAGTATACGTTAGCAATTGACCATTTTCGATTTTACAGAAAAATTGTTCAAATGGCTCTGAGCACTATGGGACTTAACAGCTGAGGTCATCAGTCCCCTAGAACTTAGAACTACTTTAACCTATCTAACCTAAGGACATCACACACATCCATGCCCGAGGCAGGATTCGAACCAGCGTCGGTAGCAGTCGCGCGGTTCCGGACTGAAGCGCCTAGAACCGCTCGGCCACCGCGGCCGGCTTCGATTTTACACCTTTTTCAAGTAGTTATTGTAGTATCCATAAGAACGATTTTTTTCCTTTATTGTTATTTGATTCTCCTCACCCTAAACGGGCAGAGGGTGGACTGTCACCGTCTTCGATTCGCCGCTGTACGGCGAAAAGATTGTAAAAGTATAAGACATGGTAAAATTTTTAAAATGACGTTAAAAAGTCGAATGTTGTCACAAAATAAAATACAAATGGTGAGTTGTTTTGTCTCCAGCAGAGTGTGGTTATTAGCTCTTGAGGGGGCAGTTATCGTACAATAAGTTTACTCTAAACTATTAGAGAAGTTTTTAGGTGTATTGCCGGATCGAATCGTGGAAAGTCCACGCCGTTTCGACGAACATCTGTTCTACCGTCTTCTGATGGTGTGCTGGCGGTATTTATACTTGTTGGTCTAGAGTTCTGGATTCACCTGTACCGCGTCCTGCTCAGTGATGGAGGAAGGAGGGGGGCGGCTGCGATGGTGGAGGGGACAGCCTCAGTTACTTTTCGCCTTCCGTTTCTTTCGCATATTGCGTCCAGATGTCATGTTCTGCTTTGATGGAGCTTAGTATTGGCACCCATGCCTTGGAAGCCTGTGTTCCTGTTGATTAGATTATCAGTCAAATAGGTTTCAATTGCTTCTTTGAAAATGCAGCCCCAAAATTTATCGATGGTAGGACTTTCGTTTGCTAGTAGATCACTTTATGTCCATTTTCAGTTCACTGTTCCGCTATTGCAGACTTGTTGGGCCGCAATAAGCGAGTGTGACGTTCGTGTTCTGAATGTAGACTTTCTATTGTGCAGATCGTTTATCTAGTATATGTTTTTCCGCATTCACATACAACAGGGTACACACTCGCTTTTTTGTCTCCCTGGTCGTTTCTCACTGTCCCTAATGAGGCTCGTATTTTGGATGGTGGGCGTAAAGCTGGTATTATTTAGGCATTACTGAAATAGTTTTTCAAATTAAAATCGAGGAGACTTATTCTTGGAAGAAATATTCGTAGAGGTAACGAGAAAGACGGACACTTAGATACCTGACTAGTTTGCAGATGTCTTAAACAACGATTAAAATATAACCTCCCAGCAATTTTGATTTAATTGCTTCTCCTGATAATTCAAAAAATAGCAAACAGTTAGCATTTATTCACATTGAATTTTGTAGATATAATACACAGGTAAAACATCACCAGGATCATCACGTCACCCACTGCGGAAGTTGTTTTATAGTAAATTGAGTTCCTTAATCACTTTCCTTACTATTTTTAATCCATTAAATCTTCATAAGGTAATCGGTTTTCAGTCTTTAGCATAAATTCTAGTTGATGTTAATCATAAATAGGTTACGCTTTGAAAATTATATAACGCTTCATCACTAGACATCCAACCAAGGGAACTAATTTGTAAATATACAGTTGAGAAAATTAAGTTCGAAGTTTGAAAAATGATTTACTTTATTTTATGATGACTTCTGTGAACTTAAACTGGTGAGGTGAGAAGTGTACTCCTCGGTCTTCTTCTTTCAATGGTTCGTGTTGTAGTTTCGTCTTATATCCTGCTTTACTTGCCTTATTGATGGAGCATTTTCCCCCTTTTGTGGAAGAGTTAATTCTCAGCAAATTTTCATTTTTTAAAGACGTTATCACCTTTTTTTGCAGAGGTATTTTAGGTCTCAGAATAATTTTTAGTCTGCCATCCATTCCATTATTAGCAGTACTCACGTCACAAGTTCCTACTTATACTACAGTTATTCCAGAATAGCCAGTCTTTGAAATGGAACGGCTTATTAGCATTTTGAATGGATCCATCCCAACATCCTTTTATTTCATTAAAAAGTTATATGCATGTTATAAATCACAGTTGTTCTACTTGCTTTAGATTTTGTAAGACTGAAACAGGTTTCCACTTTGCTCATTGAAGATCCTGGCATGTGGCTACGATTATTAGCATTTTCCTAGAAATTTCTATATTTGTTTCCTTATAAGTGTGCCTTGTTATATGCTTTGAGTTTTTACATTTCTAAATAAAAGAAAATCAACCCAGAAATCGCCCTAAAGCAGCTAAAGAAAATTATCAATTGAAGACATAAATTCTGTATAGGAGACCCCAATCATTTTATTTTGAGCACTTTCATTTTCACAAGTCCATCTTGCTCAAATAGATCAAGATGGACCTGTGAAAATAAAAGTTCTCAAGCTACAGAAAGCATTGTGCACATCCAGTAATAACACTATTCAAGCAACAAACAGCTGTAAGGTGAACGATTGAAGGATTGAACTAAGACTGACAATTATGAGAAATGTACACAGCAATTCCGTGATGCAGGAATATGAGAACTACATATTAAAGTAAAACTGACCGTCAGAAAACTAGCAGTTTGGGATGAAAGGATTAAATTGGCATGGAGTGCTTAAACTTCACAATGGTACTAAGATACACATAGATGTATATTCTTGTAGTTGTATATTCCTGTAGATGTGTATTCAATAAGAATTATGTGTTGAAGTCTTCAAGTAACTTACAGCAAAAGGAACTAAGAATATGTGGTGACACATTTTGAAAACAGAATTTTTTGCTAGCCCTTTGATATATCAAAGCAATTTGATAACGTTCGACAGAACAGAAGGCATCATGAGGCTTGTTATCCAGTCGGTTGTTGCTATGTTAGCTGTCCTTTAAATAAATAGCTGTCGGTCACTTTGCGATTCTGATCCGAGTACGAACTAGCAACGCGGCAGCCAGCGTGAGTGCAGTTTGTGGGGAGTGTTGGTGGTTGCGTGCCGGCAGGGGCCTGTCGCGGCTGACCGTGCTGGACGTGAGCGGCGCGGGCGTGCAGAACGTGAGCGCACGCGCCTTCCGCGGCCTGTCGGGGCTGCGCCGCCTCTCGCTGGCCGGCAACCAGCTGCGCACCGTGCCCTCCCAGCAGCTCGCCGAGCTCGACCGCCTAGAAGAGCTCAGCATCGGCCAGAACGACTTCGTCTCCATCGACAAGAACGCCTTCCAGGTACGTCACATCCCTCCCACATTTTTTTTTTAACAGTCATCAGTCCTCTGACTGATTTAATGCGGCATGCCACAAATTCCTCTACTTTCATCTTGCAGCAGCACTTTTTCTACGCACTCAATTATTTTATGGATATATTTTACCCTCCACAGCTCGCTCTAGTACCATGGAAGTTACTCCCTGCTGTCTTAACAGATGTCCTTCCATCCTGTTCCTTCTTCTTGTCAGTGTTTTCCACATATTCATTTCTCGCCGATTCTGATGATGATGTTTGGTTTGTGGGGCGCTCAACTGCGGGATCATCAGGGCCCATACAAACTCCTACTTTTTGCACAGTCCAATTTATTACTCAGTCCAGTCTACCCACTGTCACGAATGATGATGATGAAATGATAAAGACAGCACAAACACCCAATCTCTCGCCGATTCTGCCGAGAACCTCCTCATTCGTTACCCTATCTGTCCAACAAATGTTTCAAACTTCTTCTGTAGCACCATGTCTCAAATACCCCGATTCCTTTCTTTTCTAGTTTTCCCACAGAGTACATTTCACCACCGTATATGCTGTGCTTCAGACGCACATTCTCAGAAATTTCTTCCTCAAATTAAGACCTATGTTTGATACTAGTGGACTTCTCTTGGCCAAAAATCCCGTTTTGTCTATGCTAGTCTTTTTTTATGCCATACTTGCTCCGTCCGTCATGGGCTGTTTTGCAGTAGGCAGCAGAAACCCTTAACTTCATCTACTTCGTGTTCACCAATCCTGATGTTGGGTTTCTCGCAGTTCTTATTTCTGCTACTTCTCATTACTTTCGTCTTCCTTCGATTTACTTTCAATCCATATTTTGTACTGATAAGACTTTTTATTCCATTCAGCAGACCCTGTAACTCTTCTTCACTTCGCTGAGGATAGCAGTGTCAACGGCGAATCTTATCATTGATATTCTTTCATCTTAAATGTCAGTTCCACTCCTGAACCTTTGTTTTATTTCCATCATTGCTTCTTCGATGTATAGAGTGAACGGTAGGAGCCAAAGACTACGTATCTGTCGTACACCCTTTTTAATCCGAGCACTGCGTTCTTGGTCTTCCACTCTTATTTTTCCTTCTTGATTCTTGTACATGTTGTATATTACCAGTCTTGCGCTATATGTTGCTGCTATTTTTCTCAGAATTTCAAACATCTTGCACCATTTGACTTTGTCTAAAGCTTATTCCAGGCCGATAACTCCTGAGAACGTGTCTGTATTTTTCATTGGTCTTGCTCGCATTATCAACCGCAACATCAGAACTGCCTCTCTGGTGCCTTGCCTTTCCTAAATAAAACTGATCGTCATCTAACACAGACATATAACACATTTTTAATTAATCGTCTAATATTGCCGGAAAAAGCATGTAGCATCCTGAGGGACAGTGTTCAGTGGCACGAGGTTATAATATGTTCATACTCTAAATGGCTTTAGTGCAAGTGATTCATGCAATGATGAACAACCAGTCATCTCACTTATCAATAAAATCAATTTTCCTAGAGGTGTTGCATTTCTTTCTGGCAGTATGTATAAAAATCAATGTTGATTGTTCGTTTCCTGTGTGTTGCTGTTCCTTTCACCCTATAAAAAAGAAACTTTGTTGAGTTGTGTTCATGCTCGTGAAGGTTTCTGTGTGTAAAAGTAGTAGGGGGGGGGGGGGGGTAATATAAACCAACCAACGCCAATCGTTAGGGTGAGAGTTGAATGGTAAGACGTTCCTGGTGTAGGACAATAGCATGACCACTGTGCGGTGTCTGGCGTATTATACGTTCCGTCGTTTTACAATCGAATCTGCTACTCCACTGAGGATCGCACTTCACTATGAACCGTGGGTTTAATTTATCTAAGCAGAATATTTATTGCACTTTCGATTAAACTCTTGGCACAAAATCTGTTTCTTTTTACGACAGTGAGTTTGGGGATGCTATTTATTAGTAGCGCCGTTGATTTCGTCGCTATTCCTTCTGCGGTACCGCTGTAAGACTTAGTAGGAACTTAGCCACCGGACATGATTGCTGGCAGTGGTAATCACGAGAATGTACGGTTGCAAGAAGACGGGGTTCCAGATGGGCACAGGGCGCTACCGAGAGGGAAGGCCATCATGTCCGGCGTACGGCTCTGGCACACCGTCCTGCATCTGTAGCAGTAATTTGAGCAGCAGCTGGTATCATAGTGACGCATCGAACGATTACAGATTGGTTACTCCAAAGACAGCTCCGAGCCGAACACGCCCTGTAGCGAGCATTCCACTGACCCCAAACCACGGCCATTTGCGACTTCAGTGGGATCAAGTGAGAGCTCATTGGAGGGCACGATGGAGGTCCGTTGTGTTTACCAGTGAAAGCTGGTTCCGGATCGTTGCCTGTGATAACCGTGTCTTGGTTAGAAGGAGGCCAATCGAAGGCCTGCAACAACCTGCCTGCATGCTAGACGCACTGTGCCTACACCTCGAGTTATTGTCTGAGGTATGATTTCGTATGACAGAAGTAGCGCCCTCGTGGTTATTCCACGCACACTCACTGCAAATTCCATCGTTCCAGGTTTCTTTCTTAACAGGTTAACATTAGCCATCATTCTACTGCTGTAACCCAATATACTCAACAGAGCGTCGACAGGTCGCCTTGGCCTGCTCGATCACCAGATCTGTCTCCAACCGGCACATATGGGACATCATCGGACGAAAACTCCAGGGTCAGCCACAAACAGCATTAAGAGTCCCTGAATTGACCAACCTCCGGCCGCGGTTGCCGAGCGGTTCTAGGCGCTTCAGTCCAGAACCGCGCGACTGCCACGCTCGCAGGTTCGAATCCTGCCTCGGGCATGGATGTGTGTCATGTCCTTAGGATGGTCAGGTTTAAGTAGTACTACGTTATAGGGGACTGATGACCTCAGATGTTAAGTCCCATAGTGCTCAGAGCCATTTGAACCATCTGAACCAATTGACCAACCATGTGCAACAGACATGGAACTCCATCCCACAAACTGACATCCTGCAACTGTACAACACAAATCAAGTACTTTTGCCTGCTTGAATTCAATATTCTGGCAATTAAATCGGTTATTAACACTCTGCTGTCCCCACGTCTCGTACAAATTTATTCGCTTGGCGACGGCAGCGCTAATTCGGATTACTTGGCTTGTCGAAGGCCGCTTGTCACCTTTCCGTTGATGACAAGCTTCAAACACACTGACCTTGGCGCGCTTTAATTCTTCCGGAAATCCTCTACTTTGCCGTATCGTTCCACAAACTCGAATTTTCTTTTGAAGTAACTTTTCTGCAAGTCCTACGCTGTTATAATAATTATCCATGTAGAGGTGATGCCACTTTCCATAAGAAGCTGTCAATAGTGTCATCACTATTTTTGCTAAAGTTTGTCCAGCGCCGGGATAAGTCTCGAATGAGGAAATGTATCCCGTACTCGTATAACACAGCATCCGAATGAGTATGCCATATTTCGTAATTTTCGACGGATTGTAAACTTTAAAATTTAATTGTCTACTCCACGCCACCATTCCTTCATCAATTGAGATGTTTTGACTTAGATTAAATGTTTCTTTAAACTTTTTGGAAAAATAATCAATTACGAATTGCAGTTTGAATAGCCAGTCGGCATTATCCGATTTATTGACGTGTGTAACTTATTTTTAACTAAACAAAACACTAACAGGATGAAAAAGGTAGTTAAGTGCTGTCACCGGCCACTGCGCTATACTATGATCACGACACCACTGTGGTGTCGCCGGTCAGCAAAGTGTTAACGTACCAGCATTTCACATTTGTAGTGACTTATCTTGCATTTACCAGAATGAGAATTTCATCCTGCAGCGGAGTGTGCGCTGATATGGAACTTCGTGGCAGATTAAAACTGTGTGCCGGACCGAGACTCGAACTCGGGACCTTAGCCTTTCACGGGCAAGTGCTCTACCAACTGAGCTACCCAAACACGACTCACGCAGGTCCTCACAGCTTTACTTCTGCCAGTGCCTCGTCTCCTACCTTTCAGTATCTTGCAGTTACATTAACCTGCGATTTAGCAGTGTTAATCATATATATGTGTTACTTAGAGAAATGTATTCCCAAAATGTCATTACTCTACACTTACTCTTTTTAGTGTTGCGATATTTTTTCTGTCAGTGTATTTAGCACGTGTAACTTGCAGATATTCTCTGTCCGCTAAAATATGTGTGTTTTCGGTAGGTCTTACACTTTTCTCACAGTCTTCTTGTGAAACCGGGGAGTAACTGAGGAATAATCGTGTGTAAGACGCCACACTGAAGATTTAACACTCGGAATAATCGATTTTTCGAATGTGGGTTGTTACCGAAACGGAGTACTTTGTAATTAGAGGCGGGACCTGTGCTGGAGAACTGGAGCGCCGGCGGTGCTGGCTCCATATTTCCTGGGCCAGCCACCAGACCGCCAGCCAGGCTGCGGTGACGTCGGGCGCGCCCTGACCTCTCCGTGCGCCCCCGGCAGCGCCTGCACTTAGCCGCCGCCATTTATATTCATTAAGTCCTAATTTAAACTTATGGCCGAACCGAGCACCCAGCCCCCAGCCCCTCCCACCTCTCCACACCCATCCGCTGCACCCTTTGATTCCGTTGCAAAATAATTTCCGCGCAGCGGATTTTGCGAATAGAGCGAAACTTTAGCGGCGCTGTGGTCAGCGAGCGCGGCCGCGCAGTATTTCATTCCTGGTGCTTGGAGTAAAATTCGGGCATTTTCAGCACTTCGATGTATGCACATTTACTCTTATTTGTCCTTGTGCTAGCGTGGCAAACTGTGGGTTTGTTCCGTAGTTATCACTAGTTCTTTCGCATAACTTAGATACAGAAATTTTTGCCAGTTAAGTACGTTTTAGCAAAAATCTGCTAGACATACGAAATTGTGCTGTACATTCATGCTACTTTTTCGGCTATACATTATTTTTTATATAAAAAAAGAAGAAATCGGGTAGAGAAGAGTATTGTACCTTGAGTATAGTGTACTTAGGAACACACGACATCTGGAACATCCCCTTAGAAAAATTTATAAATGACTGTGCTGATAAACCTCTTACGTTATTTGATTTTCAAACAGTTGAGCAAAACTGAAAGTACGCAATCATTTCTCTCTTTACGTATACTGATCAACACTAAACTGACTCAATATATTTAGCGCAACGCAGTCTGACTTTCAATAATCCCTTCAAAAGAATGTCCCTGACTAACTACTGCAATACAGCGAGCGCCAATACTGCCAGCTAAATGAAAGATTCTAGCTACTGAAGGCACTAACTACTGATAGGCATAGTTAGCAAATGAAAAATTTTGATAGAGAACAAACTATGTATTTACCTTAATAGTGTTCAAAAGTCATCATATATATATCAGTTCATGACATCCAGTCTTACAAATTTCGTTTTTCTGACGGGCACACGTCCAGATCGTCCGCTCTCAAAAGTCTGCCATCTCTCTCCCCACATCTACCACTGCTGCCGGCTCACATCCAACTGCCAACGCTACGCGCTGTTCACATCCAACTGCCCAACACTACAGTAGCAAATATTCCAACAATGCAAATCAGCCACAGACTGCACACAGCACAGTCAGTGATTTTCGTACAGAGCGCTACGTGGCGTTACCAACATAAAAACCTAAACAGCCTACTTAGACGTCTTTTCCTCGATACTTCAGTCTAATGTCTGATTTTACATTTATTCGGAAAGTAAGGTCCGATCGGGTGCGAAAGGGAAACCACAGTGAATATTCGATAAAGCTTCGCACCGATGTGTTGGGCGGTATCTCTAGTACGCCCTTCGGTAGCGTTGCGTCGCTCTTTGTAGCTCTGAGCGCACATGCAGCACGTAAAGATGTGTAGGGCCATAGTGGAGGAAAAGGAGATGAGTGTTCAACGTCCCGTTGACAACGAGGTCATTAGAGACTGAACACAGCTCGAATTAGAAAAGGATGGGGAAGGAAATGTGCCGTGATTTTTTTAGAGGAACCATCCCTGCACTTGCCTGAAGCGACTTAGGGAAATCACGGATAGCCTAAGTCAGGATGGTCGGACGCAGGTCCTCCAGAATGTGCATCTTGTGTGCTAACCAGTGCGTCACCTCAATCTGTCATTAAGAGCAGTGTCTCCAGCCAAGTATGAGGGCATGGTGAGAAATTTCGCCTGATATTGTGCAGCCCACATAACATAACTGTCACGCGTTTCGTTCTTCATGACATTTCTCGGCCGCGGTCAGCAAGGACAACGAAGCTGCTCCTGCAACTTTTTCGGTGGGAGGTGTTTTATCTCCCACAAAACAGCGGGTAATTGGCTCCCCCTGAGTTTCATCTCCGCTTCCATGAATCGCTGGTTACGAAAACAATATTTTTGCATAGACCACGAGCAGTAGACCAGTGTAGAGAATTTTGGCGGAAAGCACAGGTGGCTGCCTTCCATGACGAGTGTATTGGAAAGTTGGTACAACGCTGCGACTTATCTCTAAATCGAAGCCTCGACTACTTAGAGATGTTGCTGGAAGCTGTAGTTAACTGTTGCAAATAAAACATTTTTGAATTTCACAGTGGTTTCCTTTTTGCGACCGATCGATCTTTCCTTTCCGAATAGCCCTCGTAGAATCACATGAATGAAAGCTCACCAGAGACTGCTATAAGCAGTTTCCACCATTTTATCATGCTTTTGAGTTTGCGTTTTGGGAGGAATGCTTTAAACATTTCACTTCTACGTATTTAAGTGCTGTACAATAAAAAATATTTGGGATATGTTGTTTATTGTGCTGTCATAAATTTTGATTGCAAGTAAAATGCTTTATTTTTTTAGAACTGTATATATTTAGCTTGTGAACAGGTAGGTCCTACTTCGTCGATCGTTCACCATCTTGCAATTTGAAACAGAAGAAAGTTTTTTTTCGGTGAAACTTGTGACACTTTCAAATGAATCGAGTTTCTATAATGTCTTAACGATTTTACGTGTCTTGAAACAAGAAATTTGTATTAGTTTCCAGTAGCTTCAATTTCAAATGTATTTAACTTGTAACTGGATTCTAATAGTACTTCTGCTTGATTTGATTTGACTCAGTGTTCACTGGTGTAGTAGAGTAATAATTTAGCAAGTAGATCATTAAATATTGTACTGCCATGATGGTCTCGATTGCAGCACTATTAAATTTCAATCTAATATTTATTCCTAGGTTTTTGTACTATGGAACGTGATTTTTTATGTGTAGAAATCTTAATTTTTCGGAGTAAGTTTTGTAATTTCAAAAAAGGGCAAGAAGGTGTATTCATCATTTAAAAATGGAATAAGAAAATATGTTGATGTTCTGTTACGGGACTAGGTAGAGGCAAAAGTTTGAAGACTGTACCAAGGTACAACTCTGCCCTGCTATATGTGAAAGGCAGTCGTTCCACGCTTTATCGCCCGTAATACTGTTATTCGGAGTGTGTTCCAGTTTCATACAACTTAAAAAATAAAAAAAAAGTATCAGAATGCTTCATCTGACGTATTTCGCGAGAGATATTCAATTTGAAGGTAGCAGGATATGCTGATTAGTGATTTCCACGATCAGATTTTCTAATTACAGAAACCCTGACAATGTGGCACCGTTCAAACTAAACCATCATATTGGTACCGAAGCTTTGCGCGGCGGAATCCGTGTATAAAATCTTTTCGGTATCCAGACCACGTCAGACTGGAGTAAAGAGTCGATCTTTCGAAGATGATGAACATCGTCAGGAAGCAACTGTCTGCGTGGAGGATAGGATTTCTCATTTATACTGGCGGTCAAGCTTGTTACTGTTCCGGTGACGTCTCTCAGAATTTTAACTGCTATTGGCGGAGTGACGTGGCATGGAAGGCGGTATTTGCATGACCAGATGTTGGAATTCAATAAGGAGGCCCCATTGGGATAGAAATCTTAAAAGATGAGAGGTAGCGGAACACAGCCGTAGGAATCTAATATTTCAGAAAACGAAGCTCCTCCTCCGCACCCACTTACTGGGATTCTGTACCGAAAGAAGCAATAGAAATTCCCACCAACAATTTTAACAGGTACTTGGAGATGACAATGTGAGATGGAACATCTTCAAATAAACAAAAAGTGATTCCTAATTTATATGTAATGGTTATACCTTACTAAATTAAATTGTGTCCCATGTGAACCAAAGGAGGCGTGGCTTAACGGGTATAACTGCCATATCTCTGCTGTTTACAACGTAGGTGTGTGCCCAACATGTGGCATACCATTTGGTATTTCCTCAGACATCACGAAGTCTTACATTTAAATGTAAGACATCCTCAGGTTCCTTTTTCACTTTTTATTTTATTTTGTCGAAATTAGGCTGATATTTTATGCCCGAAGACAGCTTTTTAAAAGTTTATTAGGTAATATTCTTGTCTACCTGTTTCGTAATAACTTTGGAATTGATTTTAAACTAACCTCCTGATCAATTAGAGACTTGAAATTTTAACGTAGCCATGACAGTGCAGTATTAAGTTACTTTAGTGTCTGATCCAGATAGGTCTGGGGTAAAAGGGTTGGTACAGCCTGACATCTCGGCCTCCATGCAGGTCCAGCATGCTGTGCAAGTATTATCGGAGTGTGTTCCAGATGGTATGCATGACATTTGATGATGGCTGGTACACGAGACTGCTACATCCTGAAGCTCTAGTATCGCCTCTGTAGCACTCACCTCGTTGCACACCAGGACCATTTCCACCCTGCCAGACACTATTGCTAGTAGTTAAACGTAAGGCTACCTGCACCTTGACTCTGCCTTCAATCGTGCTTTCACAGACTTCTTATATCGTTCTCATTATACTCTGTTGCTTTTATTCTTAGATTTCGCTACACCTTCGATTTTTACGCTTGGATTGTTCCTTTGAACTTTGTTGTTCTGCTATACCTTCTCTGTTGTCCATTGTCATCTTATTGAGGCCTTCCTGTCGTCGCCTGGTTATCCACTGTGGTTGGCCCTTGGCCCATTAGCCTGTGTCTGCTGGTTCTTTGAGTTATTTCCAATCCTTGTCAGATTCCAGTCACAATAGTTTCAACAATATTAATAATTTAAATAAAAATAAACTTTTAATACATGATGTTTTTCTGGACTAAAAACTACAGAATAATTATTTAAATATACATTAATTAGAAATATAACACTGCTTTAAATTAGACCAAGACATATAAAATAATTTCTCCTAGCCACATAAAAATTTCTAGCCCCATGCAGATAGTCTTGAAAATTTGTAATTCTGAGTTTTTAATAGCTGAGAGTAGAAGATGTATAACGAAATACGTGGGGCGAATAACCGATGTATTATCTGTTGCATGTGCCCACGGATTTCATTATAAAGCTTGTAAGTATTCTCATAGCTATGAAAAATTCACCACCACAAATTTTCAGAATTATCTGTGTGGGGTTAGGAGTCTGTAAGGGCCTATGAGAAACTATTTTATACTCTTTACTCCGATTTAAAACCATATTATTCTAAAAATTAACTATTATTTAAATAATTTTTATCTTAAAAGAATGTCTGATGATCTGCCGACAGAAAGCGATAACAACATTTTCATTAAATAAACGCGATTCAGTCTTTTATCTTTTTTTTTTACAACGAAGATATAGCGATCGCTGTAGTTCCATAGACGACACTATATCTAAAATTATAGCTCGTGTTTTAGTTGTTCTGACTGAAAAATTCATTATTGGAACAGCGGCTAAACTGTTCTTTGCTATCTCCCCCCAACGATGGGCGACTGTACGCCAAGGATTGCTGTGTATCCTCTGCAGTAATAGAAAGTGTGACAATCGTGCCACCTGATTGAAATATTGAATGAGGCTGAAGAATGTACTTCAGCTGAACTCAGTTATTAAGGGCAATCACGGATTTCATTATAAAGCTTGTAAGTATTTTCATAGCTATGAAAATGGTGATGCTTTCTATGAGTTCTCATTTTAGATGTTAGGTTTAATGTCATTTCGAATGCTCCATAGTTAGGCACGATCTTTCTTTTTTGTATTTGTTTTGACTGCTTATGTTGCCCGACACGACTTCTCCTCCTGTGCGAATCTCTGCGTCACAGAATTAGATGTTTAGCTATGATAAACTAGTAGGATCCCTTTGTCCAGAAATGCCTTCTTCTCTTGTACTAGTTAGTTTTTTACGTCCTACTTTCTTTGTCCGTCACACATTATTTTGATTCCAAAATCTCGTTTCTGATACTCATTATCGCTTTGCTCTTACTTGTTTTACCCTCAATTCATATTTCGTGCTCAGTAAACTTAATTCCATTGAGTACGTCCTATAATTCTTCTTCGCTCTCAATGAAGAAACAATGTCATGAGCGTACCTTATCAGTAACATATTTTGACCGTAAATTTCAGTTCCACCCTCGAACTCAATACGACTGCATTATTACAGTGCATATTTTAGTCAGATTTCTATGGAGTGATGACATAGTTGTGGCATCACGAATTATGAATCGTGCACCCTCGTTGTGATACAAGGCCACGAAGTCTTCAAAGAGACGCAGGAAGATAAAAAAGTTGAGCTCGCACTGTTCGAGCCTTCAGGGTTGGTTCACTTCGTTGTGTGTGTGTGTGTGTGTGTGTGTGTCTGGAGAGGGGGACGGGTGCTCACAAATGACCACTACGTTTTTCGCCTCATGAAAGCGAGCCAACCTCCCAGCGACCGTTTGTGCCATCTTCCAGAGTCTCCAGACGTCACGGCGAACGAAGCCTCTCGCTGTGGTAGCAGGACTTTATGGCGGAGGGGAGCGTGGGTCGTCCAGCCAGCGTTTTATTGTGGCTGCGGAGCGGCCCGTAAAACAGCCGGTGCGCGAACACTAAGGAGCGCGAGGCGTCTGTCTGCGCCGCCCCTCCCTGTAGCTCTTCGGCTCGGCTTCCCTTTGAGCTGCGACACCGTCCGTTGGCTGGAGAGTCGCCTGAAACGGACGGTCCAGCAGCCGGCAGCTAGTGACACCGTGTTGCTTAGCGCCTGTGAACCGCTCCATACAACGGTTTAACGCTGCAGCATCTACAACTCCTGGTGAACACTCATCACAAGACGTTACAAACATGGTCTCAATCCAATTTCTATGTCACTATCTTTTATAAGTACTCCAGGAAACGATATTCGCTGTCAGGACCCAACCGGCTATATAGTAATTAAAAGTGTAAACAGATAAAACAAGATTAATCAAACCGATGACCGTGGCAGTCTGGTCCCTTTAATCCCACAAACCACAAGATTAATCAAACGTTAACACAATCAAAGAAAAACCCAGGGGATAACATTATAAAAAATATGGTACGAGCGAAACCTAGTGGAACAAGGAGATATGTGTGAAGGGGACGTTAGTGGAAGTGGCTTTAAAACCAAAGAAAACGGAAAGACAAACGACATTAACTGCGAGTTATTAAAATACGGCGGAATTCTCCATAAACTAAGATTTTTACATTTCCTAACTTTACGCTGGGAGAAAGAGAGAATATAGTAAATCTTGTCAGCAGCTGCTATGCACTCAATTTTTAAGAAAGAGGATGGAAAAGGATGTTATAATTATAAGACGGTGGGTATTTTAACAGTTGGATATAAAGTATTTGCAAAACTTTTAACTCAAACGTTAAGACAAATAGGAGAGACAATTTTTACCAAAGACCAAATTGTATTTAGATCTAGGTAATCAAAAATGGATAATATATTCACTTTTAATATGATAAGTAAAATAAGGTACTTTAATAATGAGATATACATACCTTCCATCGACTATGTCTAGGAGTTAGACAGATTAAGCTCTAGTTAGCACGGCAAGGAAATAGAATGCCTTTAATTCTGGGATAGTTGATACTGGCAATAAAAAACTTATAAAATGAAACTAAATTTCTAATAAATACTGGGTCCAAAATGAGAAAGACTGGAATTATAAGGAACCAAAAGGTTAAACAACGCTGCAGTCTTTCCCCACTTTTATTCATTTTATACATAAATCTAATCATTAAAAAGTGGGGTGAGAGAACAAAAAACAAAGAAATACAACTATGTAAGGACCAATATATAAAAACGTTGATGTACACTGATGGCTAGATATAATAGCCACTTCAGAAGAAGAATTACATTCAAATACTTTTAAATTAAACCAAATTGGTATCAATTATAATTTCAAAATATCTGTTGAAAAGAGAAAAGTAATGATCTCCGAGGAAACCACAATAAATAAATAAAGAATAAAATAGCAAATCTCGCGGCGTGTATGGAACAACGAAGAGAACGTTAAAGAAAAAGACAACTACGGAAACTGAAATGAAATCCTGTATAACACCAGCTGTTCCATTTCTACTTTATAGACCTGAGGTATAGATACCAAACGAGGAAGACATAAAACGGACATTTCGGTCAGTTAAATTATGTAACCTTGAATATAGGTAAAGATATGAAGATATTAGAAATGAACTTAAAATACTTGCAGTAACAGAAAAATCAACGCATATAAGCAGAAATGGCAGGAACATCAAAACACAACAAGGCTTATATCCTAAAAAAGTTTTGCAATATATACCCGAAGGTGTAAGGAAGTTAGATCAGCCTGGGAGATGATGAAGCTGATAAGCAGAAGTCCGAACACGTTCCTCGAAAATTGTAAGAGAAGACAGAGGTGAGAGTACATACAACAAGTAATTGGGATTGAGAGTGAGTGCTGCTCTTAGATGAAGAGCTTGGCACCAGAGAAGGAATCATGGCGGCATGCAAGTAGACAGAAAACTTGTGACATAGGGAAGTAGAGAGTGCAAGATAGGAGGGAGAAGGAATTAAAAGACAAAGTATAATGTGCTGTCTACATCAGAGTCATTTTAGGCACAGCTAGGACTGGGCAAGAGGAGACAGCCAATCGGCCTTTCTGTTCTTGGAATGCGGCCCTTTAAGCGACTTACAGAAAATACGAGAAATCTACATCACGCTGAGATTTTATTTCCTCTCTTTCTTACCTCCTTAGTAACTACTGTGCTACTTCTCTCTGTACTTAGTAGGAGGTAGGTGGAGGCGTCTAGTGATGGTGATTTATAATTTTATTTGATTGGCCCATACTAGCAAATCAAGAGGAAGCTATCCTACTGTGATGGAGCACATTACCGATTTTTCTTGCTGCTGAGACTGGCTCTGAGAATATAACACATTATGAACTGATGAACCGGCGGTCACTGTCTTCGCTGTGGACATATACTGTAGGTTTCAATTACATTAGCCGCATTTGGACACCGGGACTCGAACCCGGATCTCTCGCTTAACACGATCGGTCGCTTCAAACGCTTCATGCATGTATAACAGCTAGCTCTGGTTGACGATGCTTGTCAGTAGACACATTTGATGTATTCCAGATGTAAGTACACTGCTGAGCAGAACTTTAGGATCGGAGAGCAAGGCACCATGACATAACTACTACTAGGTGGAAATGAATGAATGTGCTGGAGCACGTTACCAGAGTTCTCTCAGTCGTGCAGAGAAAACTGAACGTCACGGAACACATCGTACGGGTCCGGGGTCCGGGCAAAGAGACCACCCCCCCTCCATCGCCCCCCCCCCCCCCCCCCGACGCGCGCAGTCACCGAGCCCTGTCAACTGCAGCGGCTGATGATCTCTACAGTGTGCAATAAGCGAGAAGGGACCCACATCAAACAGCGGGTGCAATTGCAACCTCATTTAGCAGGAATGCACCGTTTGCTATGGTGCCAAAAGCATAGCGACTGGACCAGCGAGGAGTCGGATCTCTACTCGGATGAGAACCGATTCAGTCTGAATAGTTTTTCTGGACGTACCCTCATATATGTCGCAGATGACATGGCATTGATTACAGATTCACTAGACAATGCCCAAGAACAAATAAGAGAACTACAAAAACAAGCAGCCGTAGGACTACAAATATCCTATGAAAAAACAAAGTTTATGACAAACATCTGTGATGCTCCTCAAAATATTGCAGTTGACAACAACACAATACACAAAACAGATTCCTTTAAAAACCTAGGAGAGTGGATTACATACAATGCCAAAGAAAAGATAGCTATAGAAACTAGAGTGCACAAAATGGAAAGAGTGTTTATATGACCAAAAACGTTTATAATAAAAAATCCTTGTCCTGGAACACGAAATTAAGACACTACCAAACAGTGGCCAGACCTGAAGCTCTCTATGCGGCAGAAACCTTAAACTAACAAGAAATGGAGATCTTGAGAAACTAGAGAAGGTCGAAAGAAGAATTTTAAGGAAAATACTGGGAGCTAAAGGAAACGATAATGCTGAATACAGGTTAAGACCAAACAGAGAGCTACACTCCTGGAAATTGAAATAAGAACACCGTGAATTCATTGTCCCAGGAAGGGGAAACTTTATTGACACATTCCTGGGGTCATATACATCACATGATCACACTGACAGAACCACAGGCACATAGACACAGGCAACAGAGCATGCACAATGTCGGCACTAGTACAGTGTATATCCACCTTTCGCAGCAATGCAGGCTGCTATTCTCCCATGGAGACGATCGTAGAGATGCTGGATGTAGTCCTGTGGAACGGCTTGCCATGCCATTTCCACCTGGCGCCTCAGTTGGACCAGCGTTCGTGCTGGACGTGCAGACCGCGTGAGACGACGCTTCATCCAGTCCCAAACATGCTCAATGGGGGACAGATCCGGAGATCTTGCTGGCCAGGGTAGTTGACTTACACCTTCTAGAGCACGTTGGGTGGCACGGGATACATGCGGACGTGCATTGTCCTGTTGGAACAGCAAGTTCCCTTGCCGGTCTAGGAATGGTAGAACGATGGGTTCGATGACGGTTTGGATGTACGGTGCACTATTCAGTGTCCCCTCGACGATCACCAGTGGTGTACGGCCAGTGTAGGAGATCGCTCCCCACACCATGATGCCGGGTGTTGGCCCTGTGTGCCTCGGTCGTATGCAGTCCTGATTGTGGCGCTCACCTGCACGGCGCCAAACACGCATACGACCATCATTGGCACCAAGGCAGAAGCGACTCTCATCGCTGAAGACGACACGTCTCCATTCGTCCCTCCATTCACGCCTGTCGCGACACCACTGGAGGCGGGCTGCACGATGTTGGGGCGTGAGCGGAAGACGGCCTAACGGTGAGCGGGACCGTAGGCCAGCTTCATGGAGACGGTTGCGAATGGTCCTCGCCGATACCCCAGGAGCAACAGTGTCCCTAATTTGCTGGGAAGTGGCGGTGCGGTCCCCTACGGCACTGCGTAGGATCCTACGGTCTTGGCGTGCATCCGTGCGTCGCTGCGGTCCGGTCCCAGGTCGACGGGCATGTGCACCTTCCGCCGACCACTGGCGACAACATCGATGTACTGTGGAGACCTCACGCCCCACGTGTTGAGCAATTCGGCGGTACGTCCACCCGGCCTCCCGCATGCCCACTATACGCCCTCGCTCAAAGTCCGTCAACTGCACATACGGTTCACGTCCACGCTGTCGCGGCATGCTACCAGTGTTAAAGACTGCGATGGAGCTCCGTATGCCACGGCAAACTGGCTGACACTGACGGCGGCGGTGCACAAATGCTGCGCAGCTAGCGCCATTCGACGGCCAACACCGCGGTTCCTGGTGTGTCCGCTGTGCCGTGCGTGTGATCATTGCTTGTACAGCCCTCTCGCAGTGTCCGGAGCAAGTATGGTGGGTCTGACACACCGGTGTCAATGTGTTCTTTTTTCCATTTCCAGGAGTGTATATCTGAAAACGGAGAAACTAACTGATGTAATGAGGAAGAGGAGACTACAGTTTTTTGGACATATATTCAGAATGGATAACAACATACTAACCAAGCGGATATTCACATTACTCAATAGCTACAAATCCAAGCCAGCATGGTTCATAGAGTCTGAAAAGGACATTGAAAATGCTGGAGTTACAATAGACACAATAGAAAACAGAACACATTTCAGAAAGGCAGTTCAAAAGGCAGAATTTCAGGAGAGAAAGAAAATAACTAGACGAAAGTGGACTCAAGAAGAAAGGGAACAACACTCTAAAAGGATGAAGGAAATTTGGAAACTGAAGAAATCTAATACAATGAAGAGTAGCCAAAGTTGATTCATCGTACCCTCCAAATGGGTTATTCGAGAGAAAAAAAAATATGGTGAGAGGTGGGAACACGTAATGCATTAGGGAACTTGATCATTTCAGGTGTAATAGTGTGGGGAGACATAATGTTTCACGAACACACTGACCTACAAATCTTTACACTCGGAGCACTCACCGGTCAACGTTATTGTAACTCTGTACACCATCCCACGTACACCTGTTATGGGTGCATATTGTCTAGTCTTATGGATGACTGTGTGCGACCGCATCGAACTGTGCAGGTGGAGGAGCTTCTGGAACGTGAGGATGTTAAGGGAATGGACTGCTCTGCCCGTTTCCCTGACTAAACTCCCATCGAGCACATGTGGGATGCAGCGCGTCCTCATCCACCAACGACCGTACAGCAGCTGTCAATCGCGGCTGGTGCAGGAATGGAACACCGTACCATAAGAACTCCTTACCAACTTTGCGTCAAGCATGAGATCACGTTGTAGAGCATGCATTGCGGTTTGTGGTGGTCAACTCCCTATAAGAACCATGTACCACCTTTTGTAATGTTCAGGGTACCATCATAAAAAGTTGCGGCTTCAGTGTAATTACTGTCTTTGAATAAAAGTGCCTTTTCTGTTGGTCTCATTATGTAATAGAGTTACGTTCTGTACTACAGTGTAGCAGTTCTTTCTATGAGTGGTCCAAGTTTCATCACATTATTTTATTTAGCAGAGACACATCGTGCACTCGTTACTTTCTTCGTTAAAATTTGCACACAAATATGCTATGGAAGAGATCTGAATGCGCTTTAAAATATATGGATTAAAATTTTATGTCAAGATTGCTATCACGCCTATATTTATTACTAGTTTCAACTCACTGACAAGCCATCTTCACTTCTAAAATACAGAAATCTTCGTAAAAGGGGTGAATAGTAGTAGCACACATTTTACAGGGTGTTTCAAAAATGACCGGTATATTTGAAACGGCAATAAAACCTAAACGAGCAGCGATAGAAATACACCGTTTGTTGCAATATGCTTGGGACAACAGTATATTTTCAGGCGCACAAACTTTCGAAATTACAGTAGTTACAATTTTCAACAACAGATGGCGCTGCAAGTGATGTGAAAGATATAGAAGACAACGCAGTCTGTGGGTGCGCCTTTCTGTAGGTCGTCTTTCTGCTGTAAGCGTGTGCTGTTCACAACGTGCACGTGTGCTGTAGACAACATGGTTTATTCCTTAGAACAGAGGATTTTTCTGGTGTTGGAATTCCACCGCCTAGAACACAGTGTTGTTGCAACAAGATGAAGTTTTCAACGGAGGTTTAATGTAACCAAAGGACCGAAAAGCGATACAATAAAGGATCTGTTTGAAAAATTTCAACGGACTGGGAACGTGACGGATGAACGTGCTGGAAAGGTAGGGCGACCGCGTACGGCAACCACAGAGGGCAACGCGCAGCTAGTGCAGCAGGTGATCCAACAGCGGCCTCGGGTTTCCGTTCGCCGTGTTGCAGCTGCGGTCCAAATGACGCCAACGTCCACGTATCGTCTCATGCGCCAGAGTTTACACCTCTATCCATACAAAATTCAAACGCGGCAACCCCTCAGCGCCGCTACCATTGCTGCACGAGAGACATTCGCTAACGATATAGTGCACAGGATTGATGACGGCAATATGCATGTGGGCAGCATTTGGTTTACTGACGAAGCTTATTTTTACCTGGACGGCTTCGTCAATAAACAGAACTGGCGCATATGGGGAACCGAAAAGCCCCATGTTGCAGTCCCATCGTCCCTGCATCCTCAAAAAGTACTGGTCTGGGCCGCCATTTCTTCCAAAGGAATCATTGGCCCATTTTTCAGATCCGAAACGATTACTGCATCACGCTATCTGGACATTCTTCGTGAATTTGTGGCGGTACAAACTGCCTTAGACGACACTGCGAACACCTCGTGGTTTATGCAAGATGGTGCCCGGCCACATCGCACGGCCGATGTCTTTAATTTCCTGAATGAATATTTCGATGATCGTGTGATTGCTTTGGGCTATCCGAAACATACAGGAGGCGGCGTGGATTGGCCTCCCTATTCGCCAGACATGAACCCCTGTGACTTCTTTCTGTGGGGACACTTGAAAGACCAGGTGTACCGCCAGAATCCAGAAACAATTGAACAGCTGAAGCAGTACATCTCAGCTGCATGTGAAGCCATTCCGCCAGACACGTTGTCAAAGGTTTCGGGTAATTTCATTCAGAGACTGCGCCATATTATTGCTACGCATGGTGGATATGTGGAAATATCGTACTATAGAGTTTCCCAGACCGCAGCGCCATCTGTTGTTGAAAATTGTAACTACTGTAATTTCGAAAGTTTGTCTGCCTGAAAATGTACTGTTGTCCCAAGCATATTGCAACAAACGGTGTATTTCTATCGCTGCTCGTTTAGTTTTTATTGCCGTTTCAAATATACCGGTCATTTTTGAAACACCCTGTATATTTAAACTTCCAGTCTATGATACATACAAAAAAATTATTACTTAATTCAGTGTTCATCAGCCACCAAACATTACATATCGTCATTATGTGTTGAGCTCAGTGTTTCTTATTGTCATGAATGCACTGAAAAAGTTTTATAGATCATGACAAAAATAAAGACATATTAAGTACATTTGGTAACTAGTATAAATCTATAATAATTTATAACGTTAGCTGGAAACGTCTTCAATGATCTCATTTCCACATTTGTGTTTAAACGCAAGGAGATTCGTAGTTGTAACCATCGTGTGTGGATCAGAATATGCCGTATCCATAAAAACGCTAGCTACAGGAACAGTGAAGTAGCTTTATACCACTTGCCAAATGCACTTGGCATGTATTTATTTTTGTCACGATTTACTAAAAATTTTCAGTGTGTACCCGGCAGCAAGAGCGATGCAGCTCTACACATTATGACGATGTGTAAAGCCTATTGCGTAATACACGCTGAATTAAGTAATAATTTTTATTGTTATGTATCACAGAATGTAAGTGTAAATGTAAAATTTATGATACTATTGTTCCCTCTTTTATGTACTTTCAGTGTATTAGATCGGAAGATAGCTCGTCAACGAGCTAAAACTAATAATCAATAAATGTGCTTTAACGATCTTAACATAGGATTTTTATCCACATATTTTAACACAACAGATAGCCTGTCTTCCGATTTAACAATGTCAAATAAAATGTGAATGTAGTTTGTTGAGACATGAGACCCATATGAAGAAAAATAAAAAGTATCAATCCGACGAGTAATTTTCACATATGCACAGCATGAAAGGGCACCCACTTTCCTTGTGTCGGAGTGATCTGACCGCCACTATGGTTAAAACGTCATGTTTGCGCAGTATCGGCATTGAAATTACCTACTTCTGTCTCATTAGGACGTAAATGAACGATTTAGAATTTGGCACTCTATTACAGACACAACTATTACGTAATGCAAGAGCAGCAGCGTAAAGTGCACGTAAGTGTTGTCCTACAGCTAATTTGATAAGAAGAACATCGGAGGTAACATGCTGATTACCGTCCTTGTATACGAGTGGAATTCCAGTCCACTGGTCAGTGCAGAGAGAGCTAATCGGGTGGCAACGATTTCGAACTCCCCGTCATCGTTATGCATTGTTTGTTCTAGTCCGTTTGGACTTTGCTTAATTGAAGATAATTTCAACGATGATTTTTTTATAAGCACCTTGACGTATCCAAACAAACGCAGGCTTCACATCCATGTAATTCGGAACATTGCCGGGAGGGGGTGGGTACAGAAAGGAGGGGGTGATGGAAATGTGAACTATTGGAACCTGCAACCAATCTCTCGCAAATTACCCGCCTACCAAATTAAGTTTGAAAAAGATACGCTGCAATTATTACACGCTGAATTCTGGTACGGCTGGCTTAACCGAATCAACACCCCTGATGGAATTACTTTCAGCGTTATCGTCGAACCAAACAAAGGATTTATTGGGTTAGAAAGCTATATTTGTTTTATTAATATAGGCGTCGCACAATCAGCACTGTCTGTTTCACGAGGCCATTAAAATCGGAGATTCTGTAGGATGAGCGATTAACTCGAGATTTCAGTGTTATAAAAAACTGAAAAAAAACAGTGTCCCACGTTTACTATCTGCGGGAGCACGACATGTTTTGTTATCATAACTTTATCGACGTTCATCATTCCAAGGGCCACACATAATTGTGTGTTTTATTGTACGTTATCCAAGTTGTGATTGCAGTTTTTACCAAAACTTTCCACTGTTACAGAGTACTTTAAAATTTAGCCCGTGGTGTTTCAGATTTATCATCTTCGATTAATTTTAACTCAGGCGAGCCGTTCTTCTGGAATAAGTAAAGAAATCCTATGACACGACATTCAGAGGCTAGTAAGTCGTGTAGAAATAACCCAATGTTTCGCTTCAGTTATTTATCAACAAAAATGAATAAAGATTACTTTTTGCATCAAACCGCAAACCATTACGTTAATATACCGATTTGAGATTAGCAGCGCGGTCTGGGGCGCATTGTCACTGTTCGCGAGGCTTCCCCCGTCGGAGGTTCGAGTCCTCCCTCCGGCGTGTTTGTACGTGTTGTACTTAGCGTAAGTTAGTTTAAGTTAGATTAAGTCGTGTGTAAGCCTAGGGACCGATGTCCTCAGCAGTTTGGTCCCTTAGGAACTTACCACCCACCACTACCACACCACCACCACCACCACCACCACCACCACCACCTTGTGAGAACAGTGAAAATTATATTAAATAGCTAAAGGCAGTACTCACATAAACGGAAATGACTGTTTACAAAGTGATGCCGCACCGCACGTTTCATGAGTTATTGTGAATGATATTTCATCAGGGGAAGAAATATACGTAGAAATCTGTCCACTACAAATGGCTTTTCGCCCATGGTTACGTCTTAGGAATTTGGGCCAAATTCTTATCAAATTGTGGATAATCGTGGATTTTGTCGAACGCTGATTAAATTATCTAATAAGGTTAACAGAGAATGAATATACAGTTTTTATAGCAAGGAAAACTTCTCCTTTTTACACATATAGCTTATACTGCTAAATAAGGACTCTAGAAATGATATTCGTACACGCGGGTTAAGGTAAAAGGATAAAATTCTTCAGTGGCGTTAATACTTATGACTCACTTTTACTGAGATATAGACACAGTTACTATTTACTTCCATTGAGGTATCCCTTTTTAACGGAATTAGAGATGTCTGCACAAAGAAAATCCAGTGACAAAACTTTAGCTTTGAAGCTGTCTCTGTGGATAGGCTATTCTTCTACTTCGTGTGAGGAGCTAGGTCATCGTGTCCAAGTCTTAGTCGAGGTAGAAAGTGCGCTGTCTGGTAGACTAGACATCTGGAAATTTAGAGCGTTAACCACTTATCTCGTTGTACACCATCCGACAGAAAAGTTTTGAGGCTGATTTTTTTCCTCTCGTGTAAGGGACGCAAGTGCAGAAGCTACTGTTAACAACAGATGTGCATTCGATCAATCAATTGTGAGCAGGCTGTGGTAAGAAGTGGACATGCGACTGTAGTGTGTCAGCGCTGTTGTGTCTTAAACCCCAACGTAGCTACATCTCTAGAGTGTTCAAGTCGTTCTTCGGAACTTTTCGAAGAAGAGATAAAACTCGTCGTGCATCATTGACTTTCGAAAAAAAAACAAGACTCGTGGAAAATTTCGGCGACATGATTTAAATGCGAAAGGCGAACAGTTCTTTTCTAAAAAAAATCGTTGTGAGTGACAATACTTGGTGTGAACACTGTGAAGCTGCTACAAATAGAAAAAGCGCAGAACTGACTTGAAGGATCAGCGGTTTGACAGCATAATATGCCGGGCTCTGTAAACGTTTAGTGCATTGTACTGAAGTTGGGGGAGACATACCTCAATTGATAAATCGACCATCCTAAAACTTCTCTATCTTTTTTGTTTTGATAATCAAGTCACGAAATTTTTTGGGCTGATGGGTTAGTAAGTGCTTCATGACAAAATGTTTGTTCTAAATTTAAAACTCAGTCTCAAATTTACGTATATATCATATAGTGAAATAATGAAGACTATATTCTTTAATTTAAGAAGTTTTCGATTCTCTGCAGACTTTTTAGTGTGTCCAAAAGTCAACGACGAAGTTTAAAAATTATACCTACTTCAGGCATAGTGTAGATGTTATTCTTGATGCTTCTCCGAATTGAGAAGGACTGAACGATGGTTGGAATGCACTCATACCAAAGTTCAAATGGTTCAAATGGCTCTGAGCACTATGGGACTTAACATCTACGGTCATCAGTCCCCTAGAACTTAGAACTACTTAAACCTAACTAACCTAAGGACATCACACACATCCATGCCCGAGGCAGGATTCGAACCTGCGACCATGGCAGTCGCGCGGCTCCGGACTGAGCGCCTAGAACCGCTAGACCACCGCGGCCGGCATACCAAAGTAATTACCAGCTTCTGCACGCGTAATAGGTCAGCATAAGCAGTATATTCCCGTCGATGCCGCAGGGCCTGACGCAGCTGCGGCGGCTGGAGGTGGTGGCGGCGCCGCGGCTAGAGCGTGTGTGCGCGGGCGCACTGTCGGCCAACCTCAACTTGGAGTCGGTGACGCTGAGCAGCAACAAGAAGCTGCAGGCGCTGGAGGCGGGCGCGCTCGCCGGGCTGCCTAAGCTGCAGGAGCTGGTGCTGCGCGACAACGCGCTCGTCGCGCTGCCCGAGGCGCTCATGGCAGCGTGGCCGCAGCTGCGCCGCCTCGACCTGTCCGACAACCCGCTGCATTGCCACTGCTCGCTGCTCTGGCTGCGCGACGTGCTCGCCACCAGCAACGCCTCACAGGTAAACCTTTATATTGTTTTTCCTTTATTGTATTTCGATTCCACCGAAGGGGGCGTTCTGGCAGCAGCTTATTACGCTAAACTGCAGCCTACAGACATTTTTAAAATGTAAGGAGAAGTTAAGAAACAATAAAAGCAGGCGATAAAACGGGGACTTAAATTGTATAACGGCGGAAAATTGGGGAAAGTTAAAACATAAAGCAAAGGGGTGGCAAATCGAATAAAAATACACAGGATGCAGACAGGTAACATAGTAGACAAACAATTAAAAAACATGGCGACACACAGGTAAACATTTACCTGCCACTTTTGTACAGTCGTACGTTAATGTCCCTAACAAGTTCGTTTGCATGGTCATCATTCACAGTGAGTATCTAAGTATTGTTTGATATACCGGGTGATCAAAAAGTCAGTATAAATATGAAAACTTAATAAACCACGGAATAATGCAGATACAGAGGTAAAAATTGACACACATGCTTGGAATGACATGGGGTTTTATTAGAACCACAAAAAAAGTTCACAAAATGTCCGACTGATGGCGCTGGACAGCAAAACGTCAGTGACTGCGCATGACAATCGTGTATAAAAGGAACTGTAATGAGAGAGAGAATCAGGCGTTGTCACACACGCACGCACGCAGTTAGTGTTGAGATGTCGGAGCGAAGGGTGTGGCGGATCGCCGTCCGGCAAAGCCCGCCTTGTCGGCGGCCCCATCCGGCCCCCCAACTACGACGACTGTGGCAATGAATATGGATACGGAAATGGAATACGTCTCGGATGCACTGCAAGTTCCGCTGCCCGGTTCGGACGACGAGTCGACAGCAAGAAATGACGTTCCCGCCGCCGCCAGGACAACGAAAAGGCGCGCGACTACTGCCACAGGAACCACCCGCGCCCCTCCTAAGGGCAAAAAGGCGAAACAGACCGACGTCGCCGTCGATGACGAAGGGTTTCAACTCGTCAAACGGCCAGCCAGGAGGGCTCAACTCTCCTCAACGCCGCCGGTTCAGACGACAAACCGCCTTTGAGGAGCTCGCTGACGGTGTGGAGATGCCTGCTCAGAAGAGAGAACCCAAACCGCCGCCCATTGTGGTCCAACACAAGGAGGACTACGACGGCCTCTACAGGATGCTACTTCGCCTTGTCGGCCAAGATAACGCCATTATCAAGCCGGCTGGCGCCAACCTCTGTCAGGTCACCTTAGAAACAGCAGAAGATTACAGAAAGGTTACGGCTACGTTCGGGGAACACGAGAAGCCGTTCTACACCTACCCATCTGCAACGGACAAGACACTCCGTCTTTCGGGGCCTCCCTCGAAACTACAACATGGATCACGTCCGGCGACAACTGGAGGATATGGGCTATGGATTTGGTCTCCGGTCGATAACCCGCCTACCCTCTCGCCGCACCCGAAAGGAGATTCCGCTGGTCCTCGTGATCACCTGTGATATCCCACACAACCGCGGGCTATGGCAGGTCACGAAGATCACGGTGACACCTGTCACTACGGAAAAGCTGCGCTCGAAGAGGGGCGAACCGCAATGCTTCAACTGTCAAATGATTGGGCATGTGGCACGCTGTGTTAAGTGTGCGGGGGAGCACCCCAGTCGAGACTGCACACGGCAGCGGACAGATGGACCGCCCAAATGCGCTGGATGTGGTGGGGAACATGTGGCCTCCTACCGCGGCTGTTCCAGCTTCCGACGGGCTGCGCCACGGAGCCGTGGTCACCGACCTGCTCCATAAAGCCTCCTGCATCAGTCCGACCTGGCGTCAGTTTTGCTGCTGCTACTACCTCTGGCTCCTCACCGCAGGACTCCGTACCTGCGCCGAAGCCGACCACTGTTGCAACAGCTACCAACACCGAGATGGACCGCCGTCCATGGGCCGCAGCGCGATCATCAGAGTGGCGCTCTGCACAGCAGCAGGGTGAAGACCAGGGCCAACACGACCACTCCCAACAGGGACGACAGGTTGACGTCGTGGCGACCCCGGCTCAACACTCACGAGCTGCAACTGTCCGATCCCAGGCGGCCGATTCCAGCCAGCATGGCCGCAATGAAGCTCCTCTTGCAAGAACTTTGGGAGCTTCTCAAAGGTCTCTCGCGGCAACTCATTGCCGCTGTCAGTGCAGCCGTTCAGGCAATCTCCACCGGACCACTCGCCTCCCAGCATGGCCTGTAGTCGACGAGGCGTCACAGTCTGCGTGTGGAATGCCCAGGGCATCCGCACCCTAGATGGCGAATTTCGACAGCTGCTGCAGGACGAGGCCGTCGACATTTGCCTGGTTTCCGAGACTTTTCTCAAGCCTGGTGTCCATGTCCGGGCTGCCAACTGCGTGTGTTACCGGACCGACAGACCAAATCATGGCGGTGGCACTGCAGTCTACGTCCGGACTTCCCTGGTGCACCATCAAGTTCCCCTTCCGCAGCTACAAGCGATGGAGGCCACTGCTGTAGCTGTCGACACCTCGCATGGGCGCATCACGTTTGTTGCTGTCTACCGTCCGCCTGGCCGACAGTTACTCCTACAGGACGTTGAAGCTTTGCTGGCATTACCTGGAAAGGTCTTTGCTGGTGGTGACTTTAACGCTAAGCACACCGAATGGCATTCCCGTGTCACCAACGACCACGGACGCAAACTTCTCCGAGCGGCACAGCGGTGGAACGCCGTCATCCTCGGACCTCACGAACCCGCCCACTTTCCCAATAACGGTGGGCCTCCGGACGTGCTCGACATTGCGGTGACCAAGGGGGTGTCCTATATTATATCCGCCAGCACCCGCTCTGCCTTATCTTCGGACCACGTCTGAGTTATATTTGACATCGACGTCGATGCCCAGCCAGTGACGCAGAGAGGCATCCCAATCAGGCACACCAACTGGAACCAGTATCAGGAGCTGTTGGAAGAGGGTCTCCGTGACGCACCCGACGCAGACGATGTTGGGGTTGATGGCTGTGCCCGATTCCTCCACGACTGTACTCTACAAGCGGTGCTCCGGGCCACGCCGCGGCCGCGATCTGGCCCATCTGACCGATCCCGGCAACTACCACCGCATATCATGGAGGCGATAACTGCCAAAAACCGCCTCTTTCGTGAATGGCAGCTGACGAGCAACGCAGCGACGAAGAGGGCTCTCAACAGGATGAGGAGGGACATAAAAGTTGCCGTTGCGAACCACCGCCATCAGGAATGGTCCAACCGCCTGGTCACTCGTCGGGTTGACGATGGTACCGCCTGGAAAGCCACACAGCTCTTCCTCCGCGCCGGCGTCAGAAGATTCCGCCGTTACAAGTTGGTCGAAACATCGTCAGCAGCCCAGTGGACAAATCAAACGCCATTGCTGACGTTTTTGAACAAAATTTCCAGCCTGTCATGGACCCCATGGATCCGGATCATGTTCGCCTGGTTGCTCAACGTCTCCCGGTGTTCCTCGCTGCCCCTACGGGTGACGAACGTATCGACGAGGTGGATGCTGATGAAGTCTCCGATCAACTTCGACGGCTCAACAAACTCAAGGCAGGAGGCCCTGACCAGCTTACGAATGAAATGCTGCGACGGATGCCACCGACAGCCGCTGAACACCTGGCTCGCCTTTTCAACAGCATCCTCCGCACTGGCGGCTATCCTCAGGAGTGGAAACACGCTGAGGTCGTCCCCATCCGAAAGCCTGGGAAGGACCCTCGTCTCCCGAGTAGCTACAGGCCCATCAGTTTGCTACCAGCAGTCAGCAAAGTCTTTGGAAGGCTGTATCTCTGCCGCCTCCTGCGTCACATCAGGGAAGAACGTCTCCTACCGGACGAACAATGTGGTTTTCGCCCTGGACACGCAACAACACACCAACTGCTTCGACTCGTTGAAGAGGCCCTTGATGCCATCGAACGGCGGGAATATTTCGGAGCCATCTTCCTGCGTGTTTCACGGGCGTTCGATTCTGTATGGCATGAGGGGCTTCTCTTCAAGCTCCTGGACCTCGGTGTGCCCCTGCCGCATGTCCGTCTCTTAAAATCTTACCTCGCTTTCATGTCCGCACGGAGGACCTGTTGACGCGCCGCCGGGTCAGGGCTGGAGTTCCCCAGGGCTCCGTCCTCGGCCCTATACTGTACATCCTGTATACCGCAGACATGCCGCGAATGGACAGGGTCCACCTCGCCCTCTACGCGGATGATACGGCGATGTACACGCGCAGCATGAATGTAGCTCTGCTCCAACGACGCATGCAGGTAGCGGCTGACACACTCAGTGGGCCAGGAGGTGGCGCCTCTGCTTCAATGGGGCTAAGACGCAAGCCCTCCTCATCACCAAGAAGCATATCCCAGCCGACCTACCGCAGACAACCATCAGGGGAACCGCCGTACCTTGGGGCAATACCGCTAAGTACCTGGGTGTGACGCTGGATAGAGGGCTCACACGGAGATACCATATCGACGACATCGTCAAAAAGGTCAGGGGTAGAATGACTCAACTCTACCCCTTTCTCAATCCGACACCTGCGCTCCCGCCAGAACTGGTGTTGCGCTCTATCTTACACTTATACGCCCGCTCATCGACTACGCCGCTGTGGTTTGGGGCAATGCTGCAGCGACCCACATCGGCCGACTACAGCGCCTTGAGAAACGGATTCTACGTCTCGCATTACACCTCCCTCGGGACTTCCCGTCGGACAACCTTAACCGAATCTCCAACATCCCTACTGTTCGAGACAGGTTTCGTCAGGCTGCACGGCTCTTTTACGAGAAGAACGCGCGGTCCGAAAATCCGCTCCTTCGAGCCCTGGGCCACCGGGTGCAGCGTCTTAACGCAACCAGATGGCCCCACCAGCTTCGCAACCACTGAGTTGCCAGCACGTCCAGAACACCGTCCCAGCAGACTGACAGGACATCAAACATGAAGTCAGGCGACATCACACGCTCCGTCAGTTTGGAGGAATAGCCTTCCGGCTTAGACTCCACCGACCCACAGGGGCTCATCTATCCCCGTCAGGCAGCAGCAGCAACAGAGAATCAGATGCGCCAGCAGTCGCAGCATGTTGACGTTACCTGAAAAGGCGCTTTTAGTGAAGCTGTATTATCAGAATGGGGAATGTGCTAGTTCAGCGTTACGATCCTATCGCCATAGGAAGGGGTTTCGAACGGGTAAAGGTCTGTTGACAAATGCAGCTGTGGCGAGAATGATTCCGAAGTTCGAAGCCACGCGTTGTTTAGACGACAGACCCCGTAGTGGCCTAACGAGCACAAGGCGTAATGCTGCTGAGACAGTTCAGGAAGAAATGGAGACTGTAGCGTGTTCGTCTAAGCACGGGGATGTCAGCGCTCGTGCAGTCGCACGTCGCACCGGCATTCCATACACTACTGTTTGGTTGGCACTGAGGCGTACCCTCCGATGCTATGCGTACAAAATCCATCGGCATCATGAACTGTTACCTGGCGATTTAGTGAAGCGGAGGGCAGATGCGGTGTGGAAGATGGCGGAAGATGACGATTGGTTGAGTAACGTGTTGTGGACCGACGAAGTTCATTTCACGCTCCGAGGGTCTGTCAACGCCCACAACTGCAGAATTTGGGCTACCAAAAATCCTAGAACTGTCGTGGAAACTCCATTGCACGACGAGAAAGTCACAGTGTGGGTTGGATTAACCACATCTACCGTTATCGGGCCTTTTTTCTTCGAGGAAATGCGTGATTCTGGTTTTGTAACTGCTACCGTGACGGGTGAGAAGTACGCCGATATGTTACAGAATCGCATCATCCCCAGCCTGGCTGATAAACACCTCCTGGAATGTACGATGTTTATGCAGGATGGCGCTCCACCCCCATATTGCTAGACGCGTGAAAGATCTCTTGCGCGCGTCGGTTGGTAATGATCGTGTGCTCAGCCTCCCAGGTCCCCAGACCTCAGTCCGTGCGATTATTGGCTTTGGGGTTACCTGAAGTCGCAAGTGTATCGTGATCGACCGACATCTCTAGGGATGCTGAAAGACAACATCCGACGCCAATGCCTCACCATAACTCCGAACATGCTTTACAGTGCTGTTGACAACATTATTCATCGACTACTGCTATTTTTGAGGAATGATGGTGGTCATGTTGAGCATTTCCTGTAAAGAACATCATCTTTGTTTTGTCTTACTTTGTTATGCTAATTATTGCTATTCTGATCAGATGAAGCGCCATGTGTCGGACATTTTTTGAAATTTTGTATTTTTTTGGTTCTAATAAAACCCCATGTCATACCTAGCATGTGTGTCAATTTGTACCTCTCTATCTACATCATTCCGTGATTTATTGTTTTCAAATTTATACTGACTTTTTGATCACCCGGTATTTAAACGCCTTTTCATTGCTGCAGTTATTTCATTTTTTCCACATGGATCTTACCCTTTGTATTAAGGCATCTTCAGTGGATTTAATGCGGAATAATACAGTGTTTTGTACGTGATACTAATAGATTATAAAGCAGTTCATTTCATATTTTTACCCACATAAAGTCATACTTACTGTTTTTGCTTTTTCCACCAGAAGGAGGCGTTCCCCCTCATCTACTAATAGGTTGGATGTCGAACTGTCACTTCACTTATAAAGGATCAACAAATTACACACCATGATCTTCTTTGTTCCATAGATGTCATATTTTGTAAGCTAAGTGCTGTGGAACACCGTAGCGTCTTGCACTAAATGCAATTTTTCCTCATGAGAACTGTGAGTGAATTCTGTATTAACTGTGTATTGTCTTGGTGGCTCCTTTCTTACTTCTATATGTAAATGTTGCCAACCTAGCAAAGTACATAATGGAAACCTAACGACTATTAGCTCCTGCTTTTTGAAACAGTAATTTCAACATATGTCTTGCGGGCTTAAAGTGTTGGGTTTTAAGTGAGTTTTCTGAAATTTACGATGGGTTTCACCAGGATGCCTGAATTGTGGATTTTTGATAGGCAAAGGAGGGCTGGAGTTGCGCGATTATTCTGAATCAGTTTCGTTTTTGCTGTGTTATCCGGTATGCTGTCTACATTTTTTTGCATTTTTTTGTCTGGAATCTGTTTGTTAAGTCTGATTTTAATTTGATAGAATTATTTCATAAAATGAGTTGTTATGTTTTATCAATTAATTACCATTGTCCATAAGTAATACTGTGTTCCCATAGAATGCTTTTGAAGTAACGATAGAGTCAACGTGAAGCTTCGTACAAGGTGTACTGAGTTCTGTAGATACTGAGTTTATATTGTTTCTGTATTGTTGTATTTTATGAACACTCGTTAGGTTTGCATCATGTCATTTACTAGGTTGGTGGCACTTGTACAAGCAAGGAATGAGACATCAAGTGAAAACACGGTTACAACAGAAATTACTCTCAGTTTTCATAAGTAAAAGTGCCAGAGTAATTGTCGTGTTCCACAGCAGTTACCTTGTGAAATTTAAAAACTACAAAAAAAAAAAAAAAATGAGTGGTGCTGATGTTGTGTAAATGAACTGACAGTGGAAATTGTAGCTTATGACCAGATGAAAGGAAAGCATATTTTTGCTGGAAAAACGAATAACTGTAAATAGTAATGTACTTCCGTAAAAACTGTGATATGAACTGGTTTCTAATTTATAAGTATATGCGATAAAAACAGAAGTGTATTATTCTAGATTAAATTTGCTGAAGATGCCTTAATGCAAAAAGTGTAATGAAAACAAATAAAATAGATTGCAGCAAGAAAAAGGAATTTGAATTTATAAAGCGAATGTTAATGTCCCTGCTCCAAGAACTCTTTGCAAGGAGAATCCCTTAAAAAAGCTATACGTAAGAAGCTCCAAGAGTTATCGATAAGATAAACCTTTCATCACTATGAATTTCGTTCCACAGTTCATCTTTTTTATTCATTTTATTTCTTGATTTATTTAACCTGAAAATATTCGAGTTCCGCGCGATCTGAGGCGCCTTGCCACGGTTCGCGCGGCTGCCCCCTGTCGGAAGTTCGAGTCCTCCCTCGCCCCTGGGTGTCCTTAGCGTAAGTTAGTTTAAATTAGATTAAGTAGTGTGTAAGCCTAGGGACCGATGACTTCAGCTGTTTGGTCTCATAGGTACGTACAAAAAAAAAACAAAAAAAAAAAAAACACAAAGATTCAAACCATCAGCCCCGCTCTTACATCTAACCACGCAGTCTACGTACTTTAGATTTATTTACGATAAGCATGATGTAATTTGTAGTTAACATACAATAATGTACAATTTTGATAATTATTATAGTGCAGAAAAATAGAAAATTAACACATTCTACATCCGGTCACTAGTGTAATAATAGATGCCAACTGCAGGAAGGTATTTTCAAGCTATGAGGGCTAGCAGCAATGGATGCGGGAGGAGGAGTGGAAAGAGGAGAAAAACGGGACGTGCTAAAATGCAATTAATTAAGATGTAGGGAAAGGAGGGTAAGTGTCTGACTGAGAAAGAAACGAGTGATAAGCGGAAATAGGAGAAATAGGGAGCATCTGCTTTGCTATTAGACAGAGGGAAAACTACTCAAATACGTTGATACTGGGGAAGAATTATGAGGGCGTCAGGAGAATTATTTCAGCTTCTTAGAAAAGCTACAGGGGATTTAAATGTGCGCAGACGCAGTGCAGCCCACTCCAGAAGTGGATGTCACAACAGATGAGGCATTCGCGAATGTTTTTGTTCTGTGACGCCTTTATTCGATTATGAAAAGATGACAGGTAGTTAACCTCTGATGCAACGTATTGGGGTGCACATTCACTGGGGAGCCGATGAAATAGACCTAAACATAAAGTGTGGTATTCCTGTAACACGTCCGGTCGCAACCACCCTGATGTAGCGTGTGAAGCACACACATGATGTAGCTGGGATGTTCCATACGTAAGATACACAAATATTCAAGGTTACTTTTAATCGCTTGAAGTTCTCATTACTCGCGCCGTTTTCGATTACATTGCGATAGTGGACGTTCACTAGAGCGAGTAACCGTAAAAGTTTACGTTTGAACTGCTGTCAAAACACTTCCCGAAATATTATAAGGGCAGAGAGGCAAGAGAAATTCATCTACGAGTGGCGATAGTATTTTCTTTCTACACTAATGGCCATTAAAATTGCTACACCACGAAGATGACGTGCTACAGAGGCGAAATTTAACCGACAGGAAGAAGATGCTGCGATATGCAAATGATTAGGTTTCAGAGCATTCACACAAAGTTGGCGCCGGTGGCGACACCTACAACGTGCTGACATGAGGAAAGTTTCCAGCCGATTTCTTATACACAAACAGCAGTTGACCGGCGTTGCCTGGTGAAACGTTGTTGTGATGCCTCGTGTAAGGAGCGGAAATGCGTACCATCACGTTTCCGACTTTGATAAAGGTCGGATTCTAGCCTATCGCGATTGCAGTTTATCGTATCGCGCTAGTGCTGCACGCGTTAGTCGAGATCCAATGACTGTTAGCAGAATATGGAATCGGTGGGTTCAGGCGGGTAATACGGTCCGGTATGCTGGATCCCAACGGCCTCATATCACTAGCAGTTGAGATTACAGGCATCTTATCCGCACGGCTGTAACGGATCGTGCAGCCACATCTCGATCCCTGAGTCAACAGATGGGGACATTTGCAAGATAACAACCATCTGCACGAACAGTTCGACGACGTTTGCAGCAGCATGGACTATCAGCTCGGAGACCATCATGGCTGCGGTTACCCTTGACGCTGCATCACAGACAGGAGCGCCTACGATGGTGTACTCAACGACGAACCTGAGTGCACGAATGGCAAAACGTCATTTTTTCGGATGAATTCAGGTTCTGTTTACAGCTTCATGATGGCCGCATTCGTGTTTGGCGACATCGTGGTGAACTCACATTGGAAGCGTCATCGCCATGCTGGCGTATCACCCGGCGTGATTGTATGGGGTGCCATTGGTTACTCGTCTCGGTCACCTCTTGTTCGCATTGACGGCACTTTGAACAGTGGATGTTACATTTCCGATGTGTTACGGCCCGTGGCTCTACCTTAATTCGATCCGGCGAAATCCTACATTTCAGCAGGATAATGCACGAACCCATGTTGCAGGTCCTGTACGGGCCATTCTGGATACAGAAAATGTTAGGCTGCTGCCCTGGCCAGCACATTCTCCAGATCTCTCACCAACTGAAAACGTCTGGTCAATGGTGGCTGAGCAACTGGCTCGTCACAATACGCCAGTCACTACTCTCGATGAGCTGTGGTATCGTGTTGAACCTGCATGGGCAGCTGTACCGGTACACGCCATCCAGGCTGTGTTTGACTCAATGCCCAGGCCTATCAAGGCCGTTATTACGGCCAGAGGTGGTTGTTCTGGGTACTGATTTCTCATGATCTATGCACCCAAATTGCGTGAAAATGTAATCACATGTAAGTTCAAGTATAATATATTTGCCCAATGACTACCAGTTTATCATCTGCATTTATGCTTGGTGTAGCAATTTTAATGGCTAGTAGTGTAGTTGACTTGCAACGCAATGGAATGTCGTCGAAAGATAGGAAGTAATTATTCTTGAAATTCAGAACTGATTAATTTGTAATGATATACTAAAATTACTTAGGACTTCTTCGCATTTAGCTAATGTCCCAGGTTCTGAGTCCATCTTACCACTTAATACAGGTTATTATTTTCGTGGATGATTGCAGTTTTATCATTTTGGATTTTTAAGCTGTGTGAATTTGCTTTTAACAAATAACTTTGAATTAAAGGGGGTCCGCCTTCTTGCAAGTACACAGTTATTGCCTTATTTTAACATTCAAACATGTTTCACTACAATTGTGGAAGTCTTAGTGGATTTCTTCCGTGTTATTTTTCCTGAAATATATACATACAGATTTTATGTTCGTTAGGAATACTTCATATGACAAATCTTGTTGTTTAAATTACGCATGTACTTCACCTATTGTTACATTGTGTGTGACCTGTGGCTGCCAAGAGAAATCGGCCACAGATCTTTTTTTTTTAAAAAAAATGGTTCAAATGGCTCTGAGCACTATGGGACTTAACATCTGAGGTCATCAGTCCCCTAGACGTAGGGCTACTGAAACCTAACTAACCTAAGGACAGCACACACATCCATGCCCGAGGCAGGATTCGTACCAGCAACCGTAGCAGCAGCTCGGTTCCGACTAAAGCGCCTAGTACCGCTCGGCCACAACAGCCTGTGCCACAGATCTAAATCTACATACAGGGATGTTAGGGCATCGTTTAGAATACAACTTTTAAAACTTCATGTTATCCTAAAATTGTGGTATACGTCCGTTTTTAGGCTTACCACTGCTGTATTCCACTTCTTCTGAGTTGGGGATGGTTTTTATTTGCTTGATAGACGTGTTTCTTGTTATTCCTTGGGTATTTGCGATGGCGTGTGGACATCGGAAAAACTTTGTTACTCTTTAATATTGACGTCTACATGTCTGACACTTAGGTAATGCTGAAGATGTCGACTTATAAATGACAGCTGTTGGAGGAGAAGTGCATAACATTATTCAAACTAGTCTCTGTCGTACCGTTTTTAATGTGTCGTAAAAAACTGCGTTACTGAAGCTGCCAGGGATTTATACTGAGATGAAAAAAGTCATGGGACGCCTCCTAATATTGTGTCGGACCTCATTTTGCCCGGCGTATTGCATCAGTTTGACGTGGCATGGACAATTTACTGAAAGTCATTTGCCTAAATACTGAGCCACGCTACTTCTATAGCCGTCCGTAACTGCGAAGGTATTGCCAGTGCAGAATTTTGTGTGACATCTTGACTACGTCCCATAAACGTTTGATAGGTGGCCAAATCATTTGCTCGAATTATGCAGAATGTTCTGCAGACCAGTCGCGAACAGCTGTCGTCTGGTGACAGGGCGCACTATCAATCATAAAAATTCCATCGTTGTTTGGGAACAAGAAGTCCACGAATGACTGCAAATTATCTCCAGGTAACCGAACATAACCATTTCCAGTCAATGATCGGTTCAGCTTGACCATTCCGTGTAAACGTAACCTCTACAGTTAAGGAGCCACTACCAGCATACGCAGTGGCTTGTTGACAACATGGGTCCGTGGCTGCGTCGGGTCTGCGCGACCCTCGAACCTTATCATCAACTCTTACCAACTGAAATCGGAACTCATCTGACCGGGCCACTGTTTTCCAGTCAACTAGGGTCCAATCCATAAGCCTAAGGGAGGCTATGGAGGCAATGTCGTGCTGTTAGCAAAGACACTCGCGTCAGTAGTCTGCTGCGATAGCGCATTAACGCCAGATTTCTACGCACTGTCCTAACAGATACGTTCGCCGTATGTCCCTCTGCGATTTCTGCATTCATTCACTCAGTGTTTCATGTCTCTTAGCACTGGCAAATTTACGCAAACGCCGCTGCTCTCAGTCTTTATGGGTCTCGGAATACTGAATTCCCTAACGATTTCCGAAATGGAATCTCCCATACGTCTAGCCCCTACAACCATTCCGTGCTGAAAATCTGTTAACTCCCGTCGTACAGCCATAATCATGTCAGAAACCTTTTCACAAGAATCACCTGAGTGCAAATGACAGCTCAGATCATAAGCCACCCTTTTATATCAAGTGGTTATAATTAAACTTTCCCTTTCTAACACATCATAAGACGAAAACTAATCACCGTATGAAGACCAACTTGGTAGCGTTAATGTCAAGGACATGGTGGAGAGAAATAGTGCAGAATCAATTCAATGGAAACCCTTTTAATGTGCTGCTACCGGACATCATACCGTTACGTACTGGTACCATTAATCCTACAAAAGGGACTCTGTATGGCGCCCATCAGTGTCCAGAAGAGTCTGAAAGCGCAGGATTGCCTTCTGGACATTCGGCCGATAGTTTCCAAATGTGTTTCGGAGAAGCATGTGAACTTTACGAGAAATGTGTGGTGGGGCCCCATCTAGCGTGAACACTGTTGAGTTCAGTGTGCTTCTCTCTTGTAGGGTGGGATTGATATGTTGGAGAAGCATATCGCAGTAACGCTGGCCAGTCACACTGAACGTCTTTGGTGCTTGAGTGCCAACTTGTTAAAAAAAGAATGGGCCAATGATGAACCTAGCTGGGGTGAAGCCACACCATACGGTGGCCTGTTCACCATACAGAGGAACTTTATGCACAGTGAGTGGAGGTGAAGATCCCCACACTCGGCAATTTTGCGTGTTCACCTCACCCGACAGAGAAAAATGAGCTTCGTCTGTTCATGGGATGGTCCAGGGTCAGCCCTCGTCAACTTCAATATTTGCGAGAAAGTGGAAAACGAAGTCAACACATCGTTGTGCGTCCTGTGGTGCAAGATGCTGTATGATATACATCTTGTACGGATACCATTTGCGAATGATTTGAAGTACCTTCCATACAGTGGACCACTGGATGTTCAATTGTCGTGACACAACACACGACCTACCTGACGATCGGGAATTGTGTGCAGCGTTGTCTGCCATACATAGCAACGGTGTTTCCATCAATCTTCTGTGGTGCAACCGGTCGTCGGCCTCTTCCCAGAGCCACGCCCAATTCTTCAGTTGATTCTAACTTCTTCATCATGCTCCTCACACTAGGTGGAGAAAGAGGACTCTTCCGTAATCCATTCAGCAGGCAATATTCTCGTAAAGCAGCTGCAGCATTACTGTCGTTTTGATAACGGAACTTCACCAATAATACCCTGCTCCTTTCGTGCAAGCTCATGTTGACTAGTCAACAAGTGCCCTTCGACTATGTTAGGTGTGTGAAACTATGAATTACGATGACTGATCACGGCACCTAGTGGCCATTGTTGGAACTGAAGGGTCGCGCTGTGACGCATGGAAATCATGCATCCCATACTCTGGACCTTAATGCTACCAAATTCGGAACTCGTACGGTAATTAGTTTTCGTCTTATAATGGGTTAAATAGGGAAAGTTTAATTATGACCACACGGTACGTTGTGTACGTGATACTGCCACCGTCTGTGTGTATGAATATCTTTATTCCATGACTTTTGTCATTCAGTGCAGTTCTAACGCTTCAGTAACAACGTTAAAATAGGTGGTGATTGTTACCTGATGATGTTCGCTTGGTCGAAACTGGTAGTCAATAAGGATTTCTTTCTGCAATACCTCTTGGAGTTCTTTAAATATTTTTTTCTTCGACTATTGACGAGCAATGATGCACTACTTGCACAAATTATACTAAATGTTTGTATTACAACATTTGTTAATTCTTTATTTATTATAATAATTTTGTGGGCAAGGTCATGATAAGACCCTCGTAAAGTGACGTGTAAGTTCGATCATAGATGGAATTGTTCTTTCTGACAACGAGGGGCGTTCTCACATTTACTTTATATTCCGCCTAGCTCTGAAATAGTTTCTTCAGATATTTTCGGAACGAAATCGGCAGATGTGAAGGTTCTTACGGGTGTATGCTGTTGTTGCTTATGGTATTATAGCGTCTTTCTTGTTGACACTGTATGTAAATGCTCTGGTAGATGTTGTCAGTTGCTCAGTGGGGGTTTTCGCATCATTTATTTTTGTCTACAAAAAGGCTGAAACGCCAGAAGAAAGACCGTAGCGAAATCCAGGAAAACCTGCATCGACGAGTGGTGCGAATACAGATGGGTGACCCTAAACACGAATAAATGTGATGTATTACGCACAAGAAATGTGATGTATTACGCACAAGTAGGCGAAGAGATCGTTTACTGTTCGATTAAACTTTTGGCGATAACTCACTGGAAATAATAACAAACGCACAATGCCTTGGACTAACTGTCCCCAACGAGCTAAAGTCTGACGATCTCATAAAGCTGGTGGTAGAAGACTCCTGGCTGATTCATTTGAACAATCTTCAAGAAATGTATGTGATCCATGAAAGAATTAACTCACGGAATGGGCGTTGTCCGATGTTTCAGAATTGCTCATAAGCCTTGGCCCCTTCGCAGGTTGGATTGGTAGAAGAAATAAAGAAGAGCCCTGAAAGAGCAACACATTGCGTCACGGTTTCGTTTAGTCACCATTACAGAAATGCTCAACAAACTCCAGTGGCAGGCGCTAGAAGAAAATGGTTCAAATGGCTCTAAGCACTATGGGACTTAACATCTGAGGTCATCAGTCCCCTAGACGTGGAACTACTTAAACCTAACTAAAATAAGGACATCACACGCATCCATGACCGCGGCGGGATTCGAACCTGCTACCGTTGCAGCAGCGCGGTTCCGGACTGAAGCGCCTATAGCCGCTCGGCCACAGCGGCCGGCCCGCTAGAAGAGAAGAGGTCTGCTTCATGCAGAGTTAAAATTCAAAAAGCATACGTTGCAAAAATAATCAGGCATCATATCACCTCCTCCTCCATATGTATTCTGTAACGACGATGGCTGAAGGAGCCGAGAAGTATGAGCTCATATGAAGTCTTACCGACAGCAGCCACACAACCAGCACATTATTCTTCATGGAACAGGGGAGGTGTTGATCTCATCTACATCTACATCATACTCCGTAAGCCACCCAGTGGTGTGTGGGGGAGGGTACTTTTGGTACCACTATCTGATCCCTCCAACCGTGTTCCACTCGCGAATAGCGCTTGGGAAGAGTGATTGTCGGTAAGCTTCTATCAGTATAGAATTTCTCGAATTTTCTCCTCGTTGTCAATATGCGAGATGTATGTGGGAGAAAGTAATACGTTGTCCGACTCCTGAAAAGTGCTGTCCCGAAATTTCAATAGTAAATCTCTCCGTGATGCACAACGCCTCTCTTGTAAGGTCATCCAGTGGAGTTTGTTTAGCATCTCCGTAACGCTCTCTCGCCAGCTAAACGATCCCATGACGAAACGCGCAGCTCCTCGTTGGATCTTCTCTATCTCCTCTATCAGTATTATTTGATAGGGATCCCAGATAGGTGAACAACACTCAGAATCGGGCGAACAAGCTCCTTATAAGCCACTTCTTTCGTGGATGAGTTACATTTCCTAAGATTCTTCCGATGAATCTGAGTTTGGTGTCTGCTTTTCCCACTATCTGTTTTATATGGTCTTTCCACTTAAGGTCGCTCTGGACAGTTACGCCTGGATATTTACGGTAGACTATCTCTAGCTGTTTGTCATCAATACTGTAGCTATACAGTAGTGGATTTCTTTTCCTTTGTATGCGCAATATGTTACATTTATTTACGTTCAGGGTTAACTGCCAGAGCCTGCTCCATTCATCAGTTCTCTGAAGGTCGTTCTGAACATTCCTACTATCTTCTGACGTTGCTACTTTGGTATAGACAATTGCATCACCTGCAAATAGCCTTGAAGAGCATCCGACGCTTCCTGCTAGATGATTTATATATATATTGTATACGGTCCTAACACACTTCCCTGTGGTACTCCGGATATTATCTTTACAACTGTCAATTTAGTTCCGTTAAGAGCGACGTCTTGAGTTCTATCTTCAAGGAAGTCTAACAGGTAGTTCGCGGAGTATATATGTACATGGAGATTTAATTGGAGAACCTTCCCTGCGGTACTATTTGAGAAATTAGTTTCATGATGTTTCCCACGTCTCTTGTACTTGCGAGACGTGAGTAATTATTTACAACTTCGTCACCGTTGGTCTGAGCCGTAATGCTATTTTAATATACCTATAACAATTCCAGACTTTAAGAAGAGGACTGTAAATTGGCTACTGCCTGGTGTCTACGCTTAAATAGCCAACTTAATACGTTGTGTCTTAGGAAACTGGAAGTGCGAGTGTTAAGTAACTAAATGATATAATACTGACCATATTACATACACAAAAGAGGACACTGCTTAGCTAATGTCTCTGCAAACGTCAATATATGTGGCAGGTTCAGTGTTCTATGCATGTTCTGAGTTTAGATTAATTCTGGCGATTCCCACAGCACATGGCAATTTTCGCGATTGATGGTGTACAAAGATGCTTATTGATATCTGAAACTGGGTTCCATGGTGCATCCGATTCCCTATAGCAATAACGTGTTTGTCCGTAATATGAACAATACTGTATTAGTTTGAAAGAGACACTGTGTTATCTGTTCTTGTATTACATAATATTGACTGGACTTTTGTAGCACATGATAGGCAAGGAATTAACGTAGCATGTGAAACACTGCTCTATTTCCTTTTGTCTACTCCGGGTACGCAGTGATTTCTTCGTAACAGTTGCAAAGATAAGAAAAAAATTGTCCTGTGTAGAACAAACAGCAGAAAACAGGCAGAAAATTGCGAAAAGGATTTCCTAGCGAGATTCCAAGATGAGGCATGTTAAGATCAACATTCCATTTGCTATGGACGCCAAAGTATCGAACAGTGGCTAAGGTTTCACTTTAGCAAAACAGATCCTCGCGATCAGCGATACGCGCAAGGGTGAGAAAAACGCTACTTGCCGCGTGGTGGGGTGAGACGCGAGTTGAAGAAGGGCGAGAAGAGGGGTGGGGGCGGGGGTTGGAGAGAGGGGGGGTGGGGGCTTGGCTCAGCATTCATGCGCGCTTCGGGGAGCTTGCAGGCTGGGAAGATTCGGGGCGGCTCGTCGAACGGATAGGAACCAAGTTTGCGCCACGCAACTTGGTTTCCCTTCTCGTGGCCTCCCTCTTCTTCGACCACCAACTGCTGGTTTTTTATGTTACAAACTTTGCTGCGTTCCAAACTTAGGATGTCTCCCGTAAAGCGCACCGATAGAATGTTGCTTGCTAGCGAAGGCGGGATTTCGCTGCCGTTTCTTTGTGGCCTCCCCTGTCACGAATATTCCTGAGAATTCACAACCCCTTTCTTTCCTTTTTTTCGTCGAGTGCAAGAGACACCTAAGGAGTTGTGACTCTTGGGTTAGAAACCTCTCGACATCAGGTGGACTATCGTTGCCTCATAAGCTATTATAATGTATTAGAGTTCATGTGAAACGAAAACAACGCCCTGATGTTTATTTGAGTTTAGACCTACACAGGGGACCAAAAATAAAAAAGAGACATGTAAAATTTCTGTAATAGCGGAAAGAGAGAGACATAACGAAAGGGACTGACACCACCTATCAGATTATAAATCGGGGACCATTTTCGCAGCGAATATCAAGTCGCGAATTTGTGTTCCGTCGTCATTATATTAGATTGGTTTGATGCTGCTCACCATCTCCTTATCTTAAGATAATCTATCCATCTCTACAAATTTTCTGCAGCCAATGTTCTCAACAGTTTGCTTTGTACAAAGGTTGGACAAAAACGTGGAAACAACGCGATAAATACGTGTTTGAACGTAACTAAAGATGCTTGAAAAAAAAATGGCTCTGAGCACTATGGGACTTAACTTCTGAGGTCATCACTCCCCTAGAACTTAGAACTACTTAAACCTAACCTAAGGACATCACACACATCCATGCACGAGGCAAGATTTGAACCTGCGACCGCAGCGGTCGCGCGGTTCCAGTCTGTAGCGCTTAGAACCGCTCGGCCACCCCGGCCGGCAGATGCTTGCAAAGTCTACAGGTTGCGTTGTTGTATTTCACCACGAGCAGCACCTGTGCAATGTCTTCAGTACATTGCAAGTGTCAGTCGTTGACAAAACTGTGCGCTGTGCGCCTTTGAATGCTTTATGTCATAGCTGAGTGAATTCGAACTTGGGACACGTTGTTGGTGCTCGTATGGTGTATGCTTCAGTAAGCACGGCAGCCGAATTGTTTGATGTTTCAAGAGGCAAAAATGTTCAAATATGTGTGAATTCCTAAGGGACCAAACTGCTGAGGTCAACGGTTCCTAGACTTACACACTACTTAAACTAACTGATGCTAATGAAACTTCCCCTTAGAAACATTTATAAATGATTGTGCCGATAAACCCCTTACGTTATTTGATTTTCAAACAGCTGAGCAAAACTGAACGTACTCAGACATTTCTCTCTTTACTTATTCTGATCATCACTAAACTGACACACAGTATTTTTAGCGCAACGCAATCTGACTTTCAATAATCCCTACAAAAAATGGCCCTGACTAATAATAACCTATACCTTTCATGAATCACTTACCTCACAAAAATCTTCGTTACTCGAACTACTGCAATACAGCGAGCGCTAATACTGCCAGCTAAATAAAAGATTCTAACTACTGAAGGCACTAAATACTGACAGGCATAGTTAGCAAATGAAAGATTTTGATAGAGAACAAACAATGTATTTACCTTAATAGTGTTCAAATGTCATTATATATATATATATATATATATATATATATATATATATATATATTACAAATTTACTCTCTCTAATGGACACACGTCCAGATCATCCGCTCTGAAAACTCCGCCATCTCATTCCCCACATTTTCCATTGCTGGCGGAAAACCTCCAACTGCGCAACGCTACGCGCTGTTCACATCCCACTGCCCAACACTACAATAGCGTCTATTCCAACAATGCCAATCATCCACAGACTTCACACAGCACGGTCAGTGATTTTCATACAGAGCGCTACGTGGCGTTACCAGCATAAAAACCTAAACAGCTTGCTCACACTAAGAACAACACACACACACACACACACACACACACACACACACACACACACACACCCTTGGAGGACTCGAACCTCCGGCGGTAGGGGACGCGCAATCCGTGACGTGGCGCCTCAAACCGCCAGTCATTTAGTCAGATCAGTCTTGTTTCATACATCTGGCCGAGTTTAAGTCCCGAGAATGAAATATGCTGCAAGTTCGATCCTCATTTGGGCAGCTATGTGGTTGTATTCTATGAGCTCCATGATTAATCTCCAGGGTCTGACTGTTACCTAGGATTACTTGACATTTTAGCTCAGGACCACGCCATGGTACAATGTATGTCCCCAGTGATGATGCTTTGTTCCGGTAAGACAACGTCCCCGTTCGCACAACTCGCATGGTCCAGAATTGGTTTTGTGACCTCAAGGATAAACAAGGATGAACTGTCAAATGTCCACTGTCCACCACAGTTACAAGATGTCAATATTATTGAGGCTTTGCGGTCTACTTCAGAGACATGGGTGCACGATCGCAAACCACTCCTATAATCGTTACATTAACTTGCCACTATTTTGGAGGAAGAATATTGCAAGATTTCCTTGAAAATAATACTGGACCTGCATTTATGTATTCCAAGACGACTGAAAGCGTTTTGAATGCCATCGGTTTTCCTATAACATATTAGGCACAGAAATGTCTTGCGTTTTAGGTTTTTTGATGGTTTTGCCCATCCCATGTCTGTCATAGACTGATTCCTCCTGTAATAATCATTCTAAAGTCAATTAACTTGTTACTGAGTGATTTTGCACAGTTCCTACTACCTACCCTTACATTGAGTATCTAACTTCCCTAGTACTGGAAGTTCTTTGCAGATTAAGGCTTGTCCGCAGCTCGTGGTCTAGGGGGCTAGCGTTGCTACCTCTCGATCACGGGGTCCCGGGTTCGACTCCCGGCCGGGTTGGGGATTTTCTCAGCACGGGGACTGGGTGTTTGTGTTGTCCTCGTCATTTCATCATCAACATCATTTGTGATTGTGGATAGATTTGACTGTGTAATAAAATTGGACTGTGTGAAATTGGGACTTCGTACGGGCGCTGATGACCGCTCAGTTGAGCGCCCCACAAACCAAACATCATCATCAGATTACGGCTTTTTGCCGGAGTTGGAAACTATCCCGGAACGTTGCAGCTTTTAGTTAATGGTCGTATCCACTGAGCTATCCAGACACTGCCCGGAATTCGCTCTCGCAGGTATATATCCACCAGTACCTCTCTCCTATCACCGTAACTCTCCTTCTCACATTGGCGGACGAGCGTTCGAATGAATCTTTCATTCAGCGGTGTAGTGTGCGCTATTTCGAAACTTACTGGAAAATTAAAACTGCTTTGGACGGAGACGGCGAGGGGGCTCGTGAGTCATGCCTAGAGTGCTCGGTCAATAAGAGCATTGCCCGACAGTTGTAAGGTTCTGACTTGACGTTCGAGAAACAGTTGTGACCTGCCGGGAAAGTACAGAATAACACAAACCGCTCTTCAAAGCGTATGGTTCTTTCTGTTAACAATCCACTAGGCTGTGCAAAAACAGACTTTCACATGCTGCGTCACATGCGTTATGAAGGAACCGAAACCGGTCATATGAATAAAAAAAATTTTGCAATCAAGACGGATTATAAGTAACATTATACAATCATTGATTGCTGCTATCCCATCAGATATTACGTCTGTTTTTGCAAATTTTTTTTTGTGTGAAAGTTGCTGGATTTGGACGGGTTACTCCTGTAACTGATATAACAGATCTGAAGATGGTTCTGAATGAACCGAAACTGCTCATATGAATAAAAAAAATTTGCAATCAAGACGGATTATAAGTAACATTACCACTAGGCTGTGATTGAGAGAGTGGTCCGCAATACTCTTTCTCCATGGAGTCTACTCCCACAGTGTACGCAGGAGAATTTCTGTGAACTTTGGAAGGTAGGAGTGAAGTACCGGCAGATGCTAAGCTGTGACGGCGGGTCGTAAATAGTGTTGGGATAGTTCAGTCGGCGAAAGCTCGCTTCTGCACACTGTAGGAATTATCCAGGAAATATCAAAACAGCTCATATTCCGCCATAGAGTGAAAGATTCATTCCTGTTCTTTAGACGTGTTCCCACGCATGCTCTTCCCAATATGTGATAATGTCACTGTGTATCTGTCCACTTATTTCCTAACGTCCATCGCCAAAAGAATATTTAAAATATTTCGGCTTTGTCTTTCTCCTAATTTCCCGTGGTCCAGTCTTCATTGTCACACAGTTCTGTACGAATACAGACGTACAGCTTTGTACAAGCATTCCTCATTTCCATATTAAGAATTGTTAAACTGTTTACGCGAATCTGCTTCCGCCACTTTGTGGGATTCCTTCAACTGTAGATCCCCTCCTTTCGTATTATTTAGAAAGCTACATTTGACCCTCACTGACTCCCTTAATCTGTATCTTCTCTTATTGTGATATTTAGATAGGCGCATTTGGCCCTCATTTTTTTCATCACTTCCATTTATGTATAGTCGGAATACTGTGTTTCGTAGGCGATGAATTCCACTTTCAAGGGTAAATCTTTAGACACAGCCAGCCGATTCAGCTCATTTTTGACAGATCACTTGTACAACTTAAAATGAGAGACTGTAAGACATTCTGGGTCAAAATTCACGTTTTTGAGAAAACCTTCGCATAAAATTCATAACGCATAAACGGCTCGCAGTTAATGGGATCGATAAATAACTGAAAACAGCTTTTTTCATCGACGTATATGGGGTGCGCAAACGCGGATTTTCTAGCACATCCAGGAAGGAAACTGTTGCGTCTGCCGCTTAGGTATCCGGAGTAATGTAAGCACTGTTCAGTAAATGCGGCGTAGCTCTAAGGCATCTGACTAGGGAACGGAGAACCGGTGTTGTAATCTCAAATAGGTTCTGCAGTTTTTTTATTTATATTTTCTCAGTATCATAACTGGTAGGCACAGGAGGGTTAATGAGATAATCATTAATAAATAATAACAAGGAAGGCGAATAAAATGTTCAAACGACATGTATTAGTAAGCAATTGAATTTTAAGCCTTCTATGAAAACAGTTCCAAGTAATACTGCAGCGAATTCATCACGAGCGACCACAGGCAGCCGAATGCGCGATGCTTGTTTACAGTGAGACGCGTTACAGAACTTCATTTGGAGTTCCCAATTTCACTGTGCTATTGGAAAGCCAACGGAAATTGCACAACTGCGTGGATGCAGCAATGTTTCATAGCATAATTCATTATTAGTTTTTAGCACCAGTTTTTCGGGAAAAATTATCGGATGTATGGTATGCTTTAAAAATAATTCGAGAAAAGCAAATATTTTTAAACGTAACTCAAGACTGTTCTCCGGCAAATCTTCCGAAGGAACAATGTAGTTGCGTGAACATTCTGTACATGATCTTGATGACGCGAATATATTTGCTTCGAATGTTTACATGACAGTTACCATCCATGTAGTTGTTTGAAGGAAAGCGAGAATATGTAACGGAGTTAGTATCAGAGCTATTGTATGGCAACCAGAATTAAAATTGTATTTCCTTACGCATCGAAATCGTTTGAGAAGTTTCTTTTCCTACTTTGTTGTTATTCGTTATTGACTACTTTATTAACCCTACTATGTCTACCGCCGGCCGCTGTGGCCGAGCGGTTCTAGGCGCCTCAGTCCGGAACCGCGCTGGTGTTACGGTCGCAGGTTCGAATCCTGCCTCGGGCATGGATGTGTGTGCTGTCCTTAGGTTAGTTAGATTTAAGTAGTTCTAAGTTTAGGGGACTGATGACCTCACATGTCGAGTCCCATAGTGCTTAGAGGCATTTGAACCATACTATGTCAACCAATTTCGATATGTAAAAAAGATCACAAATAGAAAAATTGAATAATGCCACATGTTTTGGTAACTACGCCAGCTGCGCTTTTACTGAACAGCGTTTTCATTACTCCAAGTACGTAGGCGACAACCGTAACTGTCTCTTTCCATTATTTGCTTTTACAGATCACATATACGATGTTGAAAACTGCTCAGTTGTGAATTAATTATCGATCCCGTGAATTCTGTGTCGGTTACGCGTCATATAAACCTTATGGGGTGATCGTTGTGACGTTAGAAGATGGAGGTCCCACACAAAAGCTGTTTACTACGATACGACATGGCAGTGCCCGTGTCGTTAGAAAGTACGATGTAATGTTGCTTCGTACATGCATGAATGTTCTAACAAGGGAAACTCCCCGTCGCATTCCCCCTCAGATCTTGTGGTAAAATGACCCAGTCGAGATCCCATCAACATCTGAACACAGGTCAAACATGAAAACGGGAAGAACTGTAAAAAAAGAAGCAATATAGAAAAAGTGAACGGTCTATGCTCAAACTGTGCAAAATCGGGCAAACTGCAAAAACTTCCGCGTCGCGGTTGCGTGGTCAGTAAAGCGTGAGATCAGTTTTTAAAACTCTCTCGCGCTTCATTTTTTTTCACAAAATTATGAACTTTCTGTTAGGTCATTGACATACCTGTTCTCCTTCTGTAGCCTTGGCAACTGCTATACTATACACAGGTTATAGAATATGAGTCATGTGTTATGAATGTATTACCGTCTCAAGTGAAGGTGATGAATAGCGGGGGCGGGCGAGATGCGGCGTAGACGTTTCACAGAAATGAAAACAACAAATAAACTGGTGTCAACTATGTTACAACAAAGGAACTGAAGAGTCAAAACTTCGAAAACGAAACACAAGTGTCGTAACATGTGGTACTTGTCTAGAACAAATAGGAGGTACGTACTTCTGGAGGCCCCTTTCTAATAACTCGCTGTTGCAAACGGACGTTACAGCACTTCTATAGCCTTGGTAACTACTATACTATATACTGGTTATAGAATATGAGTCATGTGTTAAGAATGTGTTACCGTCGCAAGTAAGGGTGATGAATAGTGGGGGCGGGCGAGACGCGGCGTAGACGTCTCACAGAAATGAAAACAACAAATAAACTGGTGTCAACTATGTTACAACAAAGGAACTGAAGAGTCAAAACTTCGAAAACGAAACACAAGTGTCGTAACATGTGGTACTTGTCTAGAAGATATAGGAGGTACGTACTTCTGGAGGCCCCTTTCTAATAACTCGCTGTTGCAAACGGACGTTACAGCACTTCTATAGCCTTGGTAACTACTATACTATATACTGGTTATAGAAAATGAGTCATGTGTTAAGAATGTGTTACCGTCGCAAGTAAAGGTGATGAATAGTGGGGGCGGGCGAGACGCGGCGTAGACGTCTCACAGAAATGAAAACAACAAATAAACTGGTGTCAACTATGTTACAACAAAGGAACTGAAGAGTCAAAACTTCGAAAACGAAACACAAGTGTCGTAACATGTGGTACTTGTCTAGAACATATAGGAGGTACGTACTTCTGGAGGCCCCTTTCTAATAACTCGCTGTTGCAAACGGACGTTACAGCACTTCTATAGCCTTGGTAACTACTATACTATATACTGTTTATAGAATATGAGTCATGTGTTAAGAATGTGTTACCGTCGCAAGTAAAGGTGATGAATAGTGAGGGCGGGCGAGACGCGGCGTAGACGTCTCACAGAAATGAAAACAACAAATAAACTGGTGTCAACTATGTTACAACAAAGGAACTGAAGGGTCAAAACTTCGAAAACGAAACACAAGTGTCGTAACATGTGGTACTTGTCTAGAACATATAGGAGGTACGTTACAGCACTTCTATAGCCTTGGTAACTACTATACTATATACTGGTTATAGAATATGAGTCATGTGTTAAGAATGTGTTACCGTCGCAAGTAAAGGTGATGAATAGTGGGGGCGGGGGAGACGCGGCGTAGACGTCTCACAGAAATGAAAACAACAAATAAACTGGTGTCAACTATGTTACAACAAAGGAACTGAAGAGTCAAAACTTCGAAAACGAAACACAAGTGTCGTAACATGTGGTACTTGTCTAGAACATATAGGAGGTACGTACTTCTGGAGGCCCCTTTCTAATAACTCGCTGTTGCAAACGGACGTTACAGCACTTCTATAGCCTTGGTAACTACTATACTATATACTGGTTATAGAATATGAGTCATGTGTTAAGAATGTGTTACCGTCGCAAGTAAAGGTGATGAATAGTGGGGGCGGGCGAGACGCGGCGTAGACGTCTCACAGAAATGAAAACAACAAATAAACTGGTGTCAACTATGTTACAACAAAGGAACTGAAGAGTCAAAACTTCGAAAACGAAACACAAGTGTCGTAACATGTGGTACTTGTCTAGAAGATATAGGAGGTACGTACTTCTGGAGGCCCCTTTCTAATAACTCGCTGTTGCAAACGGACGTTACAGCACTTCTATAGCCTTGGTAACTACTATACTATATACTGGTTATAGAATATGAGTCATGTGTTAAGAATGTGTTACCGTCGCAAGTAAGGGTGATGAATAGTGGGGGCGGGCGAGACGCGGCGTAGACGTCTCACAGAAATGAAAACAACAAATAAACTGGTGTCAACTATGTTACAACAAAGGAACTGAAGAGTCAAAACTTCGAAAACGAAGCACAAGTGTCGTAACATGTGGTACTTGTCTAGAACATATAGGAGGTACGTACTTCTGGAGGCCCCTTTCTAATAACTCGCTGTTGCAAACGGACGTTACAGCACTTCTATAGCCTTGGTAACTACTATACTATATACTGTTTATAGAATATGAGTCATGTGTTAAGAATGTGTTACCGTCGCAAGTAAAGGTGATGAATAGTGGGGGCGGGCGAGACGCGGCGTAGACGTCTCACAGAAATGAAAACAACAAATAAACTGGTGTCAACTATGTTACAACAAAGGAACTGAAGAGTCAAAACTTCGAAAACGAAACACAAGTGTCGTAACATGTGGTACTTGTCTAGAACAAATAGGAGGTACGTACTTCTGGAGGCCCCTTTCTAATAACTCGCTGTTGCAAACGGACGTTACAGCACTTTTATAGCCTTGGTAACTACTATACTATATACTGGTTATAGAATATGAGTCATGTGTTAAGAATGTGTTACCGTCGCAAGTAAAGGTGATGAATAGTGGGGGCGGGCGAGACGCGGCGTAGACGTCTCACAGAAATGAAAACAACAAATAAACTGGTGTCAACTATGTTACAACAAAGGAACTGAAGAGTCAAAACTTCGAAAACGAAACACAAGTGTCGTAACATGTGGTACTTGTCTAGAACATATAGGAGGTACGTACTTCTGGAGGCCCCTTTCTAATAACTCGCTGTTGCAAACGGACGTTACAGCACTTCTATAGCCTTGGTAACTACTATACTATATACTGGTTATAGAATATGAGTCATGTGTTAAGAATGTGTTACCGTCGCAAGTAAGGGTGATGAATAGTGGGGGCGGGCGAGACGCGGCGTAGACGTCTCACAGAAATGAAAACAACAAATAAACTGGTGTCAACTATGTTACAACAAAGGAACTGAAGAGTCAAAACTTCGAAAACGAAACACAAGTGTCGTAACATGTGGTACTTGTCTAGAACATATAGGAGGTACGTACTTCTGGAGGCCCCTTTCTAATAACTCGCTGTTGCAAACGGACGTTACAGCACTTCTATAGCCTTGGTAACTACTATACTATATACTGTTTATAGAATATGAGTCATGTGTTAAGAATGTGTTACCGTCGCAAGTAAAGGTGATGAATAGTGGGGGCGGGCGAGACGCGGCGTAGACGTCTCACAGAAATGAAAACAACAAATAAACTGGAGTCAACTGTGTTACAACAAAGGAACTGAAGAGTCAAAACTTCGAAAACGAAACACAAGAGTCGTAACATGTGGTACTTGTGTAGAACAAATAGGAGGTACGTACTTTATAACAACTCGCTGTTGCAAACGGACGTTACAGCACAGCACAGACACAAATTTGAATTCAGCGAACAGAAGTGTAAATGACTGGACGGACAGTTTATAATTTTTTGGAAAAAATATCTGGGGTACAAGGGAGACCTGAGCACGTTTCTCGCCCTTTGCAGTCCAGCACCGTGACCGCATAACTAAGACGACACGGCAACTCATCTTCGCTTCACGTTGCACATCTTGAACTTCGGCCGTTCACTGTTTCTATTTTTCTGCTTTTTTCACTGTTCAGTCACCTTCATCCTGTTTTCACGTTTGATCTGTGTTCAGTTTATGACGTGCTATGCAGTGGGTCATCTTACCTATAAATCTGAGAAGGGGTGCGATGGGGAATTTCCCTTGTAAGTAATAGGCGACAAGGGACGTCAAGAAATAAATGAAATACATTTGAAGCTGCGAATATGGACAACCATCAGCTGTATAATGAAAATTAGTACAGGAGCGGGACTCATACCCGGATTTCTCGTTTATCGCGAGCTGTCGCCGAACCATTAGGATATCCGAAGGAACATTTCATCGTACTTCTGAACAAAACAGGCCCTTCCCTTCAGTTTCGTACTTATCCGCTGACCATATGCTAGCGACTTTGTTCTTTGTTTCGTTCGCATTATAGTAAACTCCATACTGATTGCATTGATGAAATTTAATATTAAATCCATTTAAAAGTGCTGAATAACCGTGATTTACGGAACAGATTGTTTCTATCTTTTTACTTGTGAAAATGGAAGATTAAAGACATTGAAGGTGGAGAAAGGAAAGGAAAGAAGAAAATGACATGAGCTGGATCAGGACTTCATGCAGAATCAGTGGAGACGAGTGAAAGTGTGTGCTGGACTGGGATTCGAACCCGTGATCCGCTGCTTACTGGGCAGTTGTCTTGATCACTGCGCCACAGGGACACAGTGTTTATCCCAAGAGTAGCATTCATTTCACGCTAGATGAGGAGAGCCCTACGTCAACGTGACGTAGGCACGCGTCATCATGAGTTTCACGAGCTGTCCTATCGACTGTTGTGTGCATTCTGTATACATCGACTGTTGTGTGCGTCTTGAATTTGCACTGTTCATTGTTCTTAGTTGATTTACAAGATGAAGGCAAAATTAAATGGAACTAGATGGTTTAATATTTCCAGCAACATTCGGAATTACTTCCAACTCCAGTTTCTCAATTTAACGTTTCTGCCCACATGAATTATGTACAATTCACTGGCTTTTCTAAAAATACGAAACACTTTAATTTCTCCCTATTTCACGTTTTTATCCACATGATTTATGCACGATTAATCGGACTAAAAATGCCTAGACACTTTCGTTATAGTTATGATTCCTTCATTCAGATATTCGTAATGTTCACGAAACACACAATAACATCCCACATTCTTTGGATTGCAGCTTAATAATTAATTATTTCATGTTTCTATCCACAGGATTTAGACACGATTCATCGGATTTTTTTTTTTTTTAATGGGGTAGCATTCATTTCAGGCTAGAAAAATAACAAGAAACTTTCGTTATGGTTATGATTCCTTCATTCAGATATTCGTTATGTTCATGAAACATACAGTTACATCCCACATTCTTTGTATTGCAGCTTAATAATTAATTATTTCGCGTTTCTACCCACAAGATTTATGCAAGATTCATCGGATTTTTAAAAAAAATTGACTAAAAGCTTTTTTTTTTTTACTTTACTTTCATTATGGTTCCTTCGTTCAGACATTCATTACGTTCCTGAAACACATAATACCATCCCAAACTGTTGGGATTACAGCTTAATAATTAATTCAACTGGGATGAGCGTAACAGATAACTCATGTCACTTCGCTTGTACACATGTATTTACATTTAGCTTTGAAGTTATCGGTACAACCGCAATGATCGATATACGCACTCATGTAGTCGATATGGGTTATTTACGTCACGATGACGTAGTGTTACGTCACTATGACGTAGGGTTCTGCTCACCTAGCGTGAGATGAATGCTACCCTTATCCCAAATGCGCGGACGATCTCGGTACGCTTTCTGGCCGATTCACATTCCCACCTAGCGCCACCTGTCCGCAGCTCCCGTCCATGTCTGCTAATTTTAGATTCCCGCCGGAGGTCGAACATAAAATGCGTATCTGCACTGAAGGTTGTGGATTCATTGCACATGTAGGCGAATCTATTATATGAATGTTCTTACTGACATGTGAGTCGGCCGGGCAGCGTGCTGAGGTAGCCCGCGTATTTTTGCAGGAAAAACTGTGTCTGTATGGAGCAATGTTTAACGCAGCAGCCTAGTAAACAAGAGATCCGGGTCTGAGTCTCGGTCCGGTACACATTTCCACTCGTCGTCAGTGATTGGGCATGAAGTCCCATTGAAGCTGATACGTATCTTAATTTCTGCCCTTTCCTTTCCTTTCTCCAACTACCACCTTCAATTTTCATATTATGTATCGCAGCTGCGGATTTCGCGTGGTGTTAGTTTTTTTCCGACGTGTCCGAAAGAACAGACACCACACATTAACATATAAAGAAAGACTTTTCGCTTCAGTTCTCAAAAAAGATATTAATACTACCAAAACTGAGTACACAATTTCTCAGTTATACAGGATATTTCAAACTCTTTGCATCGAATTGTCTAGGGGTGGTAGAACACGTCATGGGGAACAACTTTTGCTAGAGACAAAATATTCGCTGTAGCTTCCCGGAAACGCTAGGCGTTCTTTAATATTCGTAGACTCATAGACACCGAGATTTCTCCTAACTAAAAGGCGTGTTTTGCTACATACCACCTACCCCGCCGACCGCGGTGGTCTAGCGGTTCTAGGCGATCAGTCCGGAACCGCGCGACTGCTACGGTCGCAGGTTCGAATCCTGCCTCGGGCATGGATGTGTGTGATGTCCTTAGGTTAGTTAGGTTTAAGTAGTTCTAAGTTCTAGGGGACTGATGACCACAGATGTTACGTCCCATAGTGCTCAGAGCCATTTGAACCATTTTGAACCACCTACCCCAGTAAATTGGTAGAATAATCTCCAACCAGGAAATATTAAGAACAAGTGTCTCTTCGCTGAGACAGATAATTTAGGAGCGAATCAGGAACTTTAATTTAGCTAGGCCTCCCCCCCCCCCCTCCAGACCAGATTATGGGCAACACACAAGGTATACATATACCACATAACTCTTGTGTCTAGTCTCCGGCCAGGGGCATAATGAGTACAAAGGGGAGGATCTTCATGAGGGTGACGATTGCTAAATCTGAATTAATTAGCGCAGATATAAATATTTTTGAATCATCAGTGCTCTGATCCCGGGTATTCTGTCGAGCTTTTGTTTCCATTTTACGTACAATATTTCGATGACTGGGTCAGCCGTCTCCCTCGGATTTCTGTTGTCCGGACGCCTGCCAAACTGTTTCTGAGTCCACGACTAGCGGTCACGGCGGGCACCAGAGCAAGCAGGTCACCTGGCACTGCCGGATAGGTTATTACCGGTGCTTATTCAGACCGCGGTAGCGACTTACCTCCAGCGCAGTAGTTGCAGGTCACGGACGAAAAAGTGATGCTGAGAGAGGTGGAAGAGGGGGAGGGCTGGGGCGGCACACTGTGTCTCGAAGTTTCGCTCCCACCGGGCTTCCACGTAGTCCTGCTGGAGTATTTGGCTTCGTCCATGGGGTACAAATGATGTGTCAAGCACCGGCGAGGCGGCGCCGCGTTGACAAGCGACGCACGCAGGCGGCGTCTGGGCGGCCGAAGGCGTCGCCGCATTTCAATGACTGCCCGCCGGGCCGCGCTGCGCCTCATTCACAGACACTCTTCAGCTCGCGCCGGCGCACGGCTGCGAGTGCTGACTAAATTACCCGCATTACCACCTGAATGGAGATTCATTTTCATGTGCTCTCCTTTGTAAGCTGATTGCGGTCGTTTCAAGGAAAGAATGAACGCCGCTTCCGTTGGAACAAGGAAAAGGACGGAAAGGAAAGCAGCAGAGAGGCGGCACGTTTTCTTGAAAGCGGTCAGCGGTGACTGCGGACTGTATAAAACAGCAAAAACCAATACCAGGAAGGCCAATGTACTTGAGGCCATTAGGCGTCAGCTGACTTTAGGCTTGCGACACTTTTTCGTATTTACGTATTCTCACAACTGAAACTCCTTTTGTGCGCACACTGTGCTCGGTAGCTCACACGAATGTCCAGAACGTCGTGATGAATAAAAGACGAGATCGGTGAAAATGATTATTTAGAAAATATTTTATTATGCGAGAACAGTATCGCGCCACATTCGCATCTTAGGGTGCACACGGTATCGTTACGTCACATTAATGTTCGTAGTATAATGTGCTGCTAAAAGAAGGCATGTGGACCTATACAGTCCGGCGTAATAACCCCCCACCCCCCAACCCTGCAAAAAAAAAAAAAAAAAAAAAATACCGCCCACGTCTGTTTTCGACTTTTATTCATCATTAAGTTCCTGTAACGTCATTTGTCGCTATTTTCGAGCATGGCAAAGTGTAAGGTCTCAGTATAGTATTAGAAGACTGTAGTGTCTTGTCAGTTCACACATTTGTTTCGATATGCCCCCGTTTGGTCACTACACAACCTTCAATGTTTCTCCAGTGAGTACCTCAAAATTCTGGCAAGTAACCATCTATGAATATTATAAGCTCCTCATTCACCCTGAAATGAGTTCCATCCACATGTGTGACACGACCTGGAAGTCACAGTGTGTACTTGGTTGGATAAAGGAGGGCGTTTCAATAATTACTACTTCAGTCCCTCAGTTTCCTCACTGCCCGGTTACCTTCGTCGGTAGGTAACGCAATAATAAGGGAATTTTTACGCTGACGGACCACAGTCATGTGTGATTTCCCTTAATCGCCCGAGGCAAACACCGGCATCGTTCCTTTCAAAAAGAGCACCGGCTATTTCCTTCCCAGTTCTTTCGTAATGCGACCTTGTACCCCGTACCTAATGACCGCGCTGTTGACGGGACTTTAAACTGTATTCTTCTTTCATTCCTTTGTGCTAGGGTGTATTCTCTTGATGTAACTGACAGTATTTAGGACGTTATACGGTGTAGAATTCGACCTTGCCTGTCATAGCAACATCGTAGCGAACGCCAAGCGCAGCGTAAGCCTATAAACCCACATTTGCTACCGAAGGGTTTGTCTAGATGCAAGCTTCACCGTCATAAATATGACTCTCTATTGCGTTGCTGGGTGAAGTTTCTGTATGTGGGTTACTATCCTGAACCAATTTTTCCAACAAGACACCCTCTACAACTTATTTGTTAGCATCTTTTTGTTGTACCCTGTATATTTTAAACAATCCGTTACGATACTCTCGAAATTACTTCTACGTATACTGCTCGACAATTGCTAAGGATCAGAGACATTGTTGGACAGGAATAAACACAGGGAATGATTGACAACGTGAAACATAGTACATTCGTAACTGGATTTTTGTAGGTGTAGGTTCAAAACTGCCTTAATAGCGACATATTTCCAAAAAACCGTCCTCCCCTTTTTCACCACCTAGGCGCTGGAAAATTCCTTCTTAAAGAACGGCTTCAGTATGAGACATGTTGTTGTTGTTGTGGTCTTCAGTCCTGAGACTGGTTTGAGGCAGCTCTCCATGCTACTCTATCCTGTGCAAGTTTCTTCATCTCCCGGTACCTACTGCAGCCTACATTCTTCTGAATCTGCTTAGTGTATTCATCTCTTGGTCTCCCTCAACGATTTTTACCCTCCACGCTGCCCTCCAATGCTAAATTGGTGATCCCTCGATGTTTCAGAACATGTCCTACCAACCGATCCCTTCTTCTACTCAAGTTATGCCACAAGCTCCTCTTCTCCCCAATTACATTCAATACCTCCTCATTAGTTACGTGATCTACCCGTCTAATCTTCAGCATACTTCTGTAGCACCTCATTTCGAAAGCTTCTATTCTCTTCTTGTCTAAGCTATTTATCGTCCACGTTTCACTTCCGTACATCGCTACACTCCATACAAATACATTCAGAAACTACTTCCTGACATTTAAATCTATACTAGATGTTAACAAATTTTTCTTCTTCAGAAACGCTTTCCTTGCCATTGCCAGTCTACATTTTATATCCTCTCTACTCCGACCATCATCAGTTACTTTGCTCCCCAAATAGCAAAACTCCTGTACTACTTTAAGTGTCTCATTTCCTAATCTAATTCCCTCAGCATCACACGACTTGATTCGACTACATTCCATTATCCTCGTTTTGCTTTTGTTGATGTTCATTTTATATCCTCCTTTCAAGACACTGTACAATTTGTTCAACTGCTCTTCCAAGTCCTTTGCTATCTCTGACAGAATTACAATGTCATCGGCGAACCTCAAAGTTTTTATTTCTTCTCCATGGGTTTTTATACCTACTCTGAATTTTTCTTTTGTTTCCTTTACTGCTTGCTCAATATACAGATTGAATAATATCGGGGATAGGCTACAACCCTGTTTCACTCCCCTCCCAACCACTGCTTCCCTTTCATACCCTTCGGCTCTTATAACTGCCATCTGCTTTCTGTACAAACTGTAGATAGCATTTCGCTCTCTGTATTTTACCCTTGCCACCTTCAGAACTTGAAAGAGAGTATTCCAATCAACATTGTCAAAAGCTTTCTGTAAGTCTACAAATGCTAGAAACGTAGCTTTCCCTTTCCTTAATCTTTCTTCTAAGATGTATGAGACATACACCCTTTGAAAATTTCGTGTTTCTATTCTTAGTGGTTTGATCTGATCGATGATCAGTCGATGAGTGAGTGAGTCAGTCAGGACACTGCCTTTTATACAAGAGGTTGCGGTCTTAGACGAACAATATGGTAGTTCTCCGTTCAGTTCGATGTGAAATCATACAGCTCGCAAGTTGGGCTTAGCTTACATGATGATTGCGGTGTTTGCAGGTGACATGCGCCTCGCCCGCGCACCTGCGGGATCGCCACCTGCGCCAGCTGACGGCGGACGACCTGGGCTGCGCTCTGCCGGCCAGCCGGAGGCAGGCGCTGCTGGGGGCAGTGGGCGGCGGCTGCCTGGCGCTCGTCGCCGTGCTCGTCGGGCTCGCGTGCCACTACCGGCGCCGCCTCTGCGCCGCGCTCAAGGAGCACCGCTTCAAGAAGAAGCGCCAGGCCAAGGAGCACGAGTACCAGAAGACCTTCTCGTCGGACGACGAGTACATGGTGAGGGGGCTGCACCAACCTCCGACGGTGGCGGGCGGTGCGCACCAGCTGAAGCCGATCCCTGTGACGGAGCTGTAGCTAGAGCTGTTCGGGCCGGGGGCAGGCCAGCCGGGGGCGCCACCCCCGGGCCCCCGGGCGGGCGTCTTCTTCGTGCCCGCCCCCGCGCCCGCCGCCGCAGTGGCCGCCGCGCACCGCGCCGCCGCCGCCGCTGCCGCCGCCGCCTCCGCCGCCTCCGCCGCCGCAGCCGCCCCCGGCAGGGAGCTGCCGCCGCCCCCGCCGAGGCGGCACTTCCACAGGGACGTGTGCCACCCGCTGGGCGGGCACTACGACGTCGTGCACGAGCTGAGCCGCGTCTCCTCGTTCCGCAAGTAATCGCCTCGAAGTTGACAGGCTTGCTTCCCACCCGACTGACGTCGCTGCTCCGACTGACACTACGGTCGTCCAGGCGACGTAACGTCGACCTGACCTCTAATCTGATATCACCGCGATCTCGTATTTGCAGCAAACCGCTGGCGTGCTTTTTGTGTAACACTGGAACCGAATCGTTCAGTGATCTACGATGCGGGTAAAAATAACGTTGAATAAGAGGTGTGGACGAATTAAGCTGTACGGTGAGCTGTGACAGTGCCACCCTTACGTGGAAGTATTCACCATTACAAGCACTTCGTCCAGAGGCAATTCAGTAACAGTAAATTTCGAAGACTGCGACAGCTATTGAGCATACAAATATGAATGATGATTACGTCCATAATGCACAAGGATATCCTTCACGTTTAACCTGTTTCACTGTGATCAGATGCTAAGAGAACACAAAATAACAAGCCACGTAATACTTAATGACTCTTGTTAAGTGATCTGACGTATAAGTAAGAGGTTACGAATTTGATCTGTATTTTTGTACAAGTCGTTTCACGTGGTTTTCATTTCTGGAAAATGCCTGAGTTGCTACCGCTTGTTATGGACATTCGTTGTTACTAAGGTATGCACTGAGAACGAGCTGTGCTAATTATCCTTCCACATTACACATTTTGCTGTGCAAGAAAGTTATTACATACACTGTTCTTCGTGTAAGCAAGTACACTAAAAATTCAATCTTTAGGATAACTGCTGTAAAGTTGATAGCAAACGATAATGTCTTAGTGGCGCCCTGAGAAACATCTCGTTGAATGGATTCCAATAAAATAATGTTTGCTGAAAGTTACATGCAAATACATAAACAGTGTAAAGTATTCTAAGAGAATAAATACGATGTGATATTTAATATTCTAACTTAGGTAACATGTGTGAATTGTGTGTCCCAAATATTGCTGAAGTAGGAAGAAATAAAAGCGAGATAGCGACCTATAAACTTTGCAAATGACGAATATCAGCATTAGTTATTGTACAGGGACGAATTAATTGGGAACCACCAACTAAATCCGTAAAATATGATGTCTTATGACGTAACTGAGCGATATGTTACTTTCTGGCAACATACACGATTTAGATGCGTCATGGTGGCATGTAAAGTGTGTGGAAAGGCTTTACAGTAGCAGGTGTGAGAGTGTTGTAACTTCATTAAATTTAAAGAATAACATGTAAATAAAAAATGCAGCGTTCCTTGTGAGCAACGAGAGGTATTTTTCTTTCCAACGCAAAATGTGTTGTTTACTGAACGTTAACTGGAGTGTTTCCCAATAAGTAAATGGACCCTGTCTGAGCAGGGAAATTGTGCATAAAGTACACAAAACGACTAATTATATCAGAGGCAAGTAAACTTTTGCTATGGAACTTTATACTGAAATGGTTATATGTAAATAGGTAGGATGTTTTATCGAAATTAAAAGTTATGTTGATGTATTCTTCCAAAAACCTGAATTTGAAATATTTTGTATTACAGAGTTTGATGAGGATTTTGTGATGAATGGAAAGTCACTACAATGCACTTTTGTGTGAGTATGTGAATTTGAAAATGAATGTTGTTGTGTACGTGTAATACGCAAGTATGGAGAGTTTTAGACTAGTCCATAAAATGTATATCTTCCACATAGAAATTTAAATAGCTGTTATCATGCACCTCTAAAGGCATGTAACAGGAGCGGCCCATTAGCAGGCCACAATGTCTAAAGGATCTGCTGTAATTTTATACCTTCATTAAAGAGATACAAAAGAATAATGTATATCAAATGATATTACACCTGAAAATCAGGTGCAGTGATACGATACTTATCATTTTTTCTACATTTTTGTGCAAAAATAATATATACGTGTAATTTCAATGATATTTTCTTCATTCCGACTATTCACATCTTCTTCATACATGTATAACTCTCTGATATTCAAGTTAAACAGCTATTGAGGTAAACATGACAGTGCAAAAAGGAAACCTTCATGGGGTATGGAAAGCTCCAGGAACAGATGTTATCTAGTATTAAAAGGTTGTGATAAATTCTTAATAGATTTACAAGAAGCACTGCATAGTTTTCTTTCTTGCATTTCATTTAACTGTTTTTGAAAACCTACTGAGTCGGAAATGGAGCAGTCTGTGTACAACATCCTCATATTTATCACCATATGGATATATGTGCCTCTCATCGTTTTTCAAATAAAACAATTTCCTTCCTTCTTTTCAATATTGTTTGATCACTGTCCTTTCTGTGCTTTAATGATTTTTGGTTATATTTTCTCCTAGATTGAGTGATTATTTTTAAAGTGGACTAGGACAATTATTTATTACAAATAATTAAGTCATATTGAGTTTTGGTTGTAATTTCGTCCTGGTTGTCCATTTTTAGTTCGTTTAGCTCATGTCCATGTTAATATATTTTGATATTTGTCTTTCTATGGCAGCTGCTGGATAAATAGCTGTAAAATGGTTATTATTGCTGTATTGGCACTAATATCTTTCAGTTTCTAGTAAAAAGTAAGGTATGAACGTTCCAAAACTGCAGCAACCAGTTATTCTGAGAGTGTGCACTAAGGCCAGTCATACTCTGACTTTCCATTTTAAGGAAAATGAAGCATTGCTGACATCAAATTAAACAAAATCCTGAGTCTGTAGATAGTAAATTTCAAATGGGTTACTACACTGGTTAAGGTACTAGAATATGTTTCCAGAGGAGTGACAATCAAAACCCTGTAGGACTACCCAGATTTAGGTTTACCATTATTCACCTAAACTGATTAATCATAATGCAGAGATGGTGTCTTTTAGTAGGGCATTTTAGACTTGCTTCACTACCTGGTCTTAGACGAGCTTTTTCTCTACCTAATGACCACGCTGTTGATGGAATGTTACTTCCAAATCTTTCTGCCATTTTAGGTGACTGTATTTTCTTACTGATCTTACCACAAAATTTGTTCCAAAATACAAATGGTTAATTAATATTGTCAGTGTAACAACTCAGCACCTGTGTGTAAGAGTTTCATTCTAAGTTCAGAAAATGTAAATTTCAATTTCTGGACAATTTGGACATAATTTCTTTTAGTTTTAATAAAATATAATCAGTCCTTAGATTGGTAACTTAGTTGCTGTGTAAATGATCACCAAAATTTTTTGTAAAGTATGAGGGTACATAAGATCCAATAAAGGTGAAAAACTAATAAATGATGAAATCTATAGCACATGCAGTGCATTTAATGTAGCAGTCCTATCTTGATGGTAGCAACCTACACATTTATTTGTTAACATGGTCATTTTGTTTGAGTATTCATCACAGTTAGGACCTTGTGTAACAAGTGGAGAGCTTTGAAACGTTATGCACTCGTCAGTGTAACTGTACGTCTAAGAATATAAAATGTAGTTGTACAACTTCGCTTTAATATAATTTCTTGGGGCGTGTAATATAAAATTTGTAAATCAAGCATTGTACAGTCTCTCTTATACATGCCTTGCCTTAATTGAAAAGCAATACACAGAAATATTCCCATTAAATTTAGCTTTTTCTATAACTATTGAATATTACTAGGGATGAAAATCTGAAACTATATGTTCCTTGAAAGTGTAATAAAGTGACTTGATCGAAAAGTTTTTCCAGGCTGGCTTGGAATACAAGAATTTAATACATCCAGGCACCTTTCTTTATTGAACTTGTTACAATTAAAATTAACAGTGAACAAGTTAGTGGTGTTATATTTAAATGTTAAAAACACACAACACTTTGAAATGAAATAGTAGTTTGAAGTATTTAATTTTATGAACACCACCTACTGATGTGCATATTGAAACAACAAACATTTGCAGAACCAGTATGTTCACAGCCATGTCTGTGTTAATATGTTTGTTTTGTATATAAATGTCATTTGAAACTTCAGAAGACAAATAAAAATCTTTTCCAAAATGAGTGATGTCAAAAATTATTTTGAAGTGTCTTCTTCCTCAGTCTCAAAATATACCTGTATTTCCAGAGCATGTCTTTCTCTACAGTTTTAAACTGAAAAGGATTGGATGTGGTCCACACCAAAACCAGAAAACTTCAGCCTCAAATGAATGCATTGATCACAACAGATTTTGAAGACACAGTGCATTATGCTTGACTCAAATGATAGTGTTTTGGGAAGTATCATTTCTGCCCTCGATGTTTTCATATCTTGTAAATGGCTCTTATAAATAGGCCATGGAATATGCCCTGTTTTCTGCTTTCCCCCCCTCCCAACATGCTTTGCAGTTATTGTGTTGTACAAATACATTATATTTGAAGCAGACCAATGTGATGCTGGTATGTATATATATATATATATATATTGTCCTATAGACATATATATATATATATATATATATATATATATATATATATATATATATATATATATATATATATGTGTGTGTGTGTGTGTGTGTGTGTAATATCCTAGTGCAACCAGCTTCATGACTGTGTAGCATTGCAACAGGGAATCAATGGAATATAATGTAATTAAAATAAATTTCTTAAAACACTAATTAACACTGCTCTTCACACCATCCTTGATGGACCTGTATGCTGTTAAAGGGTTGTCATATAGTAATACTCCTATAGGGTGAGATGCTGAATGTACAGTTTAACTGGAGTTTCCAACAAAATGGGAACTTTGCTTTTATACATATGGAAGTTCCAGTGCAGGAAAAAAACTCAGTTTTAAGTAAATTTTGACTCATGGAACACTAGACGATCATATGCATCATTATTTCCTGATACTTGAGTCCATTTATAAATTTTATGTCAAACATTTCGTCTGTACTGTGGTCAGCACTAGAATATGCTAATTAGTTAGCTAATATGACATATACATGCCAGCCTAAAAATTTGCAGCATGGTTTATATTAGTAGTAGTGTATGAAGAAGACATCAGATCCATAGTTTTTCCTGATTCCATACTCCATGTAGTTAAGATTGCTCATAATCCTTATAAAAGAATTCACAAAACTTCTTGTGTTATACATGCCAATTCAGCTCAAATTTGTACCTTGGCTTTCATTTTGATTCTATACCTCTGTGGCAGTGATAGATAAAGGGAGGCATCTAAAAGACTTACTATTATGACTGTCAATTACAAATTCCAAAATGAATTACTGTAGCTGCCCTCTCTTGTACCAATATAAACATTAACTTACATGCATGAGAGAACATAAAGTTATTTCATGAAAAATTGTATTACACTTAGTCAGACACATTTGCTTTAATGTGTAAGCTTCCCTTGTATCTCCACTTGTCCCTTTGTTCACTGAGAAGAAATTGAACACTCACTGTCTCGGGGTCAACTGATGTTTGTTATGTAGAAATCACTCTTCAGGGTTTCTATTCATATTAAATTGCAGCATCATTTAAGATATAGTGTAATGTAAATTATTTGTATTGGAACTGTAAAGACAGTATAATTTCCTTATGACAAACATTTGTTTGTAATTGAAAAATATGTCTGATAAGAGATAAATCTTAACATGACCTAATGACATATTGTGTTGAATTTTGTACCATACTTTGCATTGTACTGCAAAATGTAGTCGTGTATGGAACTAGTAACAGTAGTGCCCACAGAATAAAATGCCAAGAAACAAGCTGTATCCAGTCCTAAATGCCTTAGAGGAGCACTACAAATGCCAAAACGTTTTCTTTCAGGTCTAAATTAGGTAATTTCTTTATTGATGCTGAATTAATTCCTTGGTAAGTGCAGTGCATGTTCGCTTAATCTTATGGAAGGGGTGGGGTAATAAAACTGTAATACACCAGGAAATAATGAGAAAATGTACAAAAGAATAAATACAACAAAATGTAGGACATTATTATTTTCTGATACAAACGTATTCTGCAGTGCAGTTGGGGGAGTACTAATCCTGACAGTCTACTAGAAGCAAGAAAAAGTTTTAAATAAAAACCAGTTAGTAATAACATGGCTGTCACCATAATATTTTTTTGATCAATCATTTGTTACACATCCCTTAGAAAATCCTGATGAGGAAGAGAGGGTATATTTACAAGAAGTTCACAATGATATCTTGACTGAATTTTCTGTGATTAGGATGGGAGCAACTGGCATACTCTAGTGTTAAAATTTTATTTCTCAATTCACATTTTTATTGCTTCAGTGAAGGTTAAAATCTATGATTATGTACAAGAAAGTACACACATACATATATGGACATAAGTAACAAGGTAATCTTCCAAGAATATTTACAATTAAGCTAAGAAATGTATGGAATAGGTACAATACACAAAGTTCAACTAAAATAATAAACTTAATTGCCTACAATTGCCAGAGAATGTTACACTAATGGCAAATAATCAGAAAGAGTCTAAACTTCAGTATTTGAGAAAATAGCAGGAAAAGTTGGTTTCCAAATTTCGTTCGAGACAACTGAAGGGATGTCAACCTTCTAGGTTGAACCACCACCTTTTCTCTGCACAGTAACAGCGAAATTAAGACTGTAAATATCAAGGTCAAAACATAACATGCAACTCTAATTAGGATCCGAAAAGTGAGTAGAACCAATAAATTGGAACAAGGTTAACGGAACATCTAGCCAACCTAGAAGAAAAACCTTTGTGAATGAACGCCATATTCAAACACAGTTTCTCGTTGAAGCAAGTATGCAAACGAAACACTATTTAATTCGAACACCAAATCGGCAATAGGTAAACTACAGAAGACAGACGAAAGAACCATCAGAACAATTATCAACGAAAAACATCAAACAGATGGCCAGTGGCGGTCGCTGCCTTTCAAAGCAGTGTAGGTGGAAAGTGGGTCACTAATAGATACAATACGATAATGAAGATTGCTCTATCTCCCGTATATCAAGCCTAACAAAACCCAAAGTAGAGAAACAATTTTTGTAGTAAATTTCGAAAAGTAAAACCCAGAACAACTCGTTCAAAGACATCTAGAATGATTTAGGAAAGTCAAATACAACAAAGCAGAAAATTCAAAACAGAAAGAACGAAAAGACGATGCTGAGCAACAGAGACATGAGACTAAAACTAAAAACAGTCAAACGCAAAACAAGATACATAACTGATCTAGAAAAGGCAGACAGCTAGGACAGAAAAGAAAAGAAAACTTTTTGGAATGGGAGAGAATGTTGAAGACCAAAATCGCTACTTGGCAGACTTACGTACGTATTGACTGGTTCAAGTGCTCTATTGTGGGAGTAAACTACACTCCTGGAAATGGAAAAAAGAACACATTGACACCGGTGTGTCAGACCCAACATACTTGCTCCGGACACTGCGAGAGGGCTGTACAAGCAATGATCACACGCACGGCACAGCGGACACACCAGGAACCGCGGTGTTGGCCGTCGAATGGCGCTAGCTGCGCAGCATTTGTGCACCGCCGCCGTCAGTGTCAGCCAGTTTGCCGTGGCATACGGAGCTCCATCGCAGTCTTTAACACTGGTAGCATGCCGCGACAGCGTGGACGTGAACCGTATGTGCAGTTGACGGACTTTGAGCGAGGGCGTATAGTGGGCACGCGGGAGGCCGGGTGGACGTACCGCCGAATTGCTCAACACGTGGGGCGTGAGGTCTCCACAGTACATCGATGTTGTCGCCAGTGGTCGGCGGAAGGTGCACGTGCTCGTCGACCTGGGACCGGACCGCAGCGACGCACGGATGCACGCCTAGACCGTAGGATCCGACGCAGTGCCGTAGGGGACCGCACCGCCACTTCCCAGCAAATTAGGGACACTGTTGCTCCTGGGGTATCGGCGAGGACCATTCGCAACCGTCTCCATGAAGCTGGGCTACGGTCCCGCACACCGTTAGGCCGTCTTCCGCTCACGCCCCAACATCGTGCAGCCCGCCTCCAGTGGTGTCGCGACAGGCGTGAATGGAGGGACGAATGGAGACGTGTCGTCTTCAGCGATGAGAGTCGCTTCTGCCTTGGTGCCAATGATGGTCGTATGCTTGTTTGGCGCCGTGCAGGTGAGCGACACAATCAGGACTGCATACGACCGAGGCACACAGGGCCAACACCCGGCATCATGGTGTGGGGAGCGATCTCCTACACTGGCCGTACACCACTGGTGATCGTCGAGGGGACACTGAATAGTGCACGGTACATCCAAACCGTCATCGAACCCATCGTTCTACCATTCCTAGACCGGCAAGGGAACTTGCTGTTCCAACAGGACAATGCACGTCCGCATGTATCCCGTGCCACCCAACGTGCTCTAGAAGGTGTAAGTCAACTACCCTGGCCAGCAAGATCTCCGGATCTGTCCCCCATTGAGCATGTTTGGGACTGGATGAAGCGTCGTCTCACGCGGTCTGCACGTCCAGCACGAACGCTGGTCCAACTGAGGCGCCAGGTGGAAATGGCATGGCAAGCCGTTCCACAGGACTACATCCAGCATCTCTACGATCGTCTCCATGGGAGAATAGCAGCCTGCATTGCTGCGAAAGGTGGATATACACTGTACTAGTGCCAACATTGTGCATGCTCTGTTGCCTGTGTCTATGTGCCTGTGGTTCTGTCAGTGTGATCATGTGATGTATCTGACCCCAGGAATGTGTCAATAAAGTTTCCCCTTCCTGGGACAATGAATCACGGTGTTCTTATTTAAATTTCCAGGAGTGTATATCAAAATAAATATGCAGTACAAAATACACTTTTCCAAACTCAAAAGAGATAATAGAATATCAGAAAAATATCACAACTAAAATGGACACGTCACAAAGCCACGTCATGATTAGAAAAGATGTGGAATGCAGATGTGTATATATAGATTCAGTTCACAAATTTTCAATGACGAAGTGAAACTAAATAGCTTAGCACGATAGTCCTTTCCTGAAGTCAAGGCTAAACGGCAGTGTCAAAGTTACATGGTTGATGAGAAGGACGTACAGACAATTTTTAAAGACAAACGATCATGTTAAATGTCTGTGTAGGGCACCTGAGGATTAGAAATATTAGAGTATGTAAATATCAAAGTTGCTAACCTTCCAAGAGTAGATGGGAAACCTATTTCAGCAAAGAACTGTTGAATGATATGTATGTATTAGAGATGCATTGAGTCACCATTTCCAGCAAGTAACCTGTGTGTGATAAGGGACGATCAGGTGAAGGCCAGAATGCATGTTACAGTAATGTGTGTCAATGTTTGATTCATTAAAAGGAAAACGAATCACATGGAATTGATGAGATGCTCTCGTAAGTAATGAAATCAGCTTAAGGTGTAGGAATTAAAATCAGTTAAGCAGTAAACGGCTTATCACTGTTCAGTAGAGGATTAATACAATATTGCCATAGATAATACAAATGGATAAATAGTATGACTGTCGATCAGTGTGATATTGCAATCCATCTACATAAAAAATACAAAAACGTCGCATTAGTATTTGGCACATGTAAGATAGAAGAAATTCATCATACCCCACAGTAAGCAACAGCAGAAAGAATAAAGAAAAAAAAACAAGCTATCTTCGTCGTATTTTCAGACTTGCAGACAGATTTTGACCATGTATAAATGTTGCTTGGAATTCTGCTACGAAAACCAGGAAAACCAAGAATGACAGGTATGTATTAAAAGTGGTGCAGTGTAACGAAATTGAGGAAGACATGTCTGGAATTGAAATAGTTTTGTATGGTTCAAACTACGCTTTGAAAGAGTCAGGGGGCGTTATATGGCGTCATAAGTGAGGATATCTGCTTCAGATGGGCAAGTAAGAACCTATAAAGATTCCCAGCGAAGTGCTATCTGTTCTTGATCTTGAACTATTTTCTTCCAATGTCAACGCCTTGGCAATGAGTGAATGATTTACTGCAGGTGTATTCTTGTTGACTGAGTACCCTTCCTTTACCATCAGTCTTCAGATATCATTTTCCAGAAAAGCGCAGGAGTATGACTGTAGTAAACTACTTGTCTGTTCATACAATGAAGCTTTCTCGTCCGGATGTTACAGCTGCCGAGAATTCTTTCAGGTTGTATGGCCGTGGTCCATGGAACTGTTCTATCCCAGACGTATCATCCAAAACTACGTTGGACATCTTCGGAGGTGCTCCTGGTTGTGCTGAGTCTTGCTGCAATTCGCAAATGTCATCATTTTCAAAACGGACAAAAGTTACTTTCAGTGCTTAATATAAAGTAAGGTTAATAATATGAAATTATTAAATGGAGAGTATTAATGTGTTGGAAGCCTCCACACGTTCGACTAATACACATGCTGGGAAGGAACAGAAGGATGCCAATCGACTGTTTTTCTGCCTATGCCCTATGTTATCAGTATGCCAGAGCATGATATTATCGCGCTATTTTCTGTAGCAGTAATGGTTACTTTTGGGCAGAACTACCATGTTACTACCAGCATCCCTAAAATTGTCCCACAGAATGATAACCATGTGTATCAGTACAGAGTCCTCTTTATGGATTACAGTGTGATATCTACGCCTAAGTCGAAAACGTAATATACACGCCATGTTTAAATCGTAACCTTAATTACTAGTCTTTTAATGTAAGACACTAACACAATGGAAGACTTACTTCCCAACAGTGGCATATACCAAATTTACTGCTCTGACTGTACAGTTAGGTGCATTAGATAAATGGGAGTCTTTTAGTAAATCTTATCATAGATTCCACATTCAGCTTTTGAATATTTTTATAGTTTAAAATCAAGTCCTTTACTTTCATCTCTGCGCTTTTGTCATTTTTCACAAAATAATAACTTTTTGGTCCAGTCAAAGCACAATTTCTAATCTATTTATTATCCCCTAATTCATCAGTCCATTCGCCTACCATAGAACATATTCCCACAGTATTTTCACTATTGTCGGTATATACTACACTATCCATACCAAAATACGCAACAGCATTTCCTAGCTTATATAACATGTCAGATATTCTGAGTCTTGCATTTGATGTAGTGATTGCTGCTACAAAAGTATATGTAAATGTATTATTTCCCATATAAAATCCCTGAAATTGTACTTCATCTGTGCCATATGCTCATTAAAAAAATTATATCTATATTATTGAGATCGATTATCTAATAGTCTCCCATAACATTGTTGCAAACATGTCACATACTCAGTTTCACTCATATTTTGTCGTTGTCCAAATTTTCACCACAGTGTATTTGGGCGTATCTTAGCAACAGTATGCTTTCGAGGATTTTCTTCTGTGACTTAAGTCAATAGCCATTACTTCTTCAACTGCTTTGATATTCTTCTCAGTGGCTTTAAGTTCTTGGGGACCAGTTTCTGATTTTATTTTTATAAAGTCTTTTATGTAATTTTTAAACATGTTGCTCTTATTTCTAAAATCTCACAATTCATAAACATCTAAAATTTTGTATCGTTCTTCTGTAGCTTACTTACTTCGTGAATTTCCAAGTTCCATAGAACTCCTTTGATAATTATTGTGATTACATTTATATATTTTCTTTTTCCATGTTTGACACACAGAGGAAACAATAGTTTTAATTTTTATCGATCTTTATTCATACTGGCAAAACAGGACGATAAAAGCCTCTGGGAGCCAATACTTTACATTTTAAAGATTCATACCATTTCCTAGCATGATATCTCAGTCTGTATGTTCCTAGCATGTCGCTGAAAATAATTAGCAGTGTATTGCACAATGGATAAAAACTGCATTAACCAAAATATTTTTTTTGTGTTAACACCATCTGTTTCATCTCTCAATTTTATTGTCTTGTTCTATCACCATAAAAGCATCTTTTGGATTCAGTTGTTGGACAACTTCAGGTAAGTGTTTTAATTTCTTGCTTTTTATACAATGCCAATCATATTAGCACATTTCCACTAAGTTAAAACTAAGTTAAATCCAGCATTTTGTATAACACTACTTCTTATTAAAGGTTTTTGATATATATCACCCATTGTTCCTGTATTCTTGTTGTTAATTGTCTCACCTTTAAACCATTCTTTTTTATAACAGTCACACCAAAAACAGCCATGGTATTAATAAACAATATTGGTTTATTTATCAAAACCATCTACTTTCTCCAGCTATATCTATGTCATCACCATTAAAAGCATGCTGAATATTATTATTGTTTAAACTATTTAACCCAGATATGGATTTTTACTACTATATTCTTTTTGTTCTTTATCCAGTACAACAGTGTTACCATCAGGCAAAAATTTAGATCTGTACATGTATGTAAAATATCCAGCAATTGTTAAATAACTGAATGGATGAAAATTAAATATCTCCAGGAATTGTTTCCTTAGCTCTAAACAACCTCTTATTAATATATCTACATCGGAATTACAGTATTCATTAATCTCATTCCTCATATGGGACACATGATTTTCTTTAACATTTTGGATATGCCATTTGAGAAATACTTTCCTTTCTTTGGTTTCATACTGTTAATTCAATAATATTCTATATTCATTTTCCTATGTAAAGAATAAATATGAGAAGTAACCTTTCTTTAATTCTTTCAGATCAACTGTTTCTGGGAAGCTACTAAGTGGGCATTGTACAAAATTGTTGATACCTATAATTTTTAGTTCTAATTGCTTTATCTCCATTAACATAAGTTTCCTAAAAAAAATTACCTGTTTTTGTAGCAAACCAGAAATGGCCTGCCAGATCATGCAATCTTACATTTGTGACTTTTTGTGGGGGTTTATGAAATCAAAAGTGTATGAGAACAAACCACAAAAAACATACCAATTGAAGGATAAAATTAAAAGGGTTATTAACAGCATCCCACAGATGTGCTTCAATGAACCCATTGCTTGATGCCATGCGACCTTGTATGGTCATATGGAGGCGATAATTTTTCATACATAAGTGGGAGAAATTACTTAATGTACTTGTATGTTGTTGTTGTGGTCTTCAGTCCTGAGACTAGTTTGATGCAGCTCTCCATGCTACTCTAACATGTGCAAGCTTCTTCATCTCCCAGTACTTACTGCAACCTACATCCTTCTGAATCTGCCTAGTGTATTCATCTCTTGGTCTCCCTCTACGATTTTTACCCCCCACACTGCACTCCAATGCTAAATTAGTGATCCCTTGATGCCTCAGAATATGTCCCAACAACCGGGACCTTCTTCTTGTCAAGTTGTGCCGCAAACTCCTTTCTCCCCTATTCTATTCAATACCTCCTCATTAGTTATGTGATCTACTCATCTAATCTTCAGCATTCTTCTGTAGCACCACATTTCGAAAGCTTCTATTCTCTTCTTGTCCAAACTATTTATCGTCCACGTTTCACTTCCATACATGGCCACACCCCATACAAATACTTTCAGAAACGACTTCCTGACACTTAAATCTATACTCGATGTTAACAAATTTCTCTTCTTCAGAAACACTCTCCTTGCCATTGTCAGTCTACATTTTATATCCTCTCTACTTCGACCATCATCAGTTAGTTTGCTTCCCAAATAGCAAAACTCCTTTACTACTTTAAGTGCCTCATTTCCTAATCTAATTCCCTCAGCATCATCCAGCTACATTCCATTATCCTCGTTTTGCTTTTGTTGATGTTCATTTTATATCCTCCTTTCAAGCCACTGTACAATTCGTTCAACTGCTCTTCCAAGTCCTTTGCTATCTCTGACAGAATTTCAATGTCATCGGCGAACCTCAAAGTTTTTATTTCTTCTCCATGGGTTTTTATACCTACTCTGAATTTTTCTTTTGTTTCCTTTACTGCTTGCTCAATATACAGATTGAATAACATCGGGGAGAGGCTGAAACCTTTTCTCACTCCCTTCCCAACCACTGCTTCCCTTTTGTGCCCCTCGACTCTTACAACTGCCATCTGGTTTCTGTACAAATTGTAAATAGCCTTTTGCTCCCAATATGTTACTTCTGCCACCTTTAGAATTTGAAAGAGAGTATTCCTGTCAACATTTTCAAAAGCTTTCTCTAAGTCCACAAACACTAGAAATATAGGTTTGCCTTTCCTTAATCTATTTTCTGCTACGAAATGCACTTGTAACAAAAATAAATTTTGTATGTTCTATAGCACTTCAAGATTCATCCCCAATCCCTGGACACCCTATACATCTTTTTGATAAATCTAGCATCTACTTGAGTTTGTCCCTACAGTTTTAGTAGAAACACCAAAATTTTTTAATTTCTTGAAAACGAATACATTTTTTGTGGTATTATTATACTCACCATTTTTCATGAATAACAATTTTATAGAATGCTCTACACTTGAAATTCTTTTTAAATGATTGTCATAATATTTAGATGTAATAAGTTTTACATATACATAAAGAATGTGTCTATTACTGAACATATTTTTGTGATGACTTTGTCACATCATTTACTAATATATGAATGCTTATCCCTGGTATACAGGGTGTTAAAAAAATGTGTGGCCAAACTTTCAGGAAACATTCCTCAAACACAAATAAAGAAAATATGTTATGTGGACATGTGTCCGGAAACACTTAATTTCCATGACAGAGCTCATTTAATTTCGTCAGTATGTACTGTACTTCCTCGTTTCACCACCATGATTTCATACGGGATACTCTACCTGTGCTGCTAGAACATGTGGCTTTACAGGTACGTCATAACATGTGGTTCATGCATGATGGAGCTCCTGCACATTTCAGTCAAAGTGTCTGTACGCTTCTCAACAACAGATTCGGTGACCGATGGATTGGTAGAGGCAGACCAATTCCATGGCCTCCACGCTCTCTTGACCTCAACCCTCTTGAATTTCATTTATGGGGGCATTTACAAACTATGTCTACGCAACCCTGGTACCAAATGTAGAGACTCTATGTGCTCGTATTGTGGACGGCTGTGATACAATACGCCATTCTCCAGGGCTGCATCAGTGCATCAGGGATTCCATGCGACGGAGGGTGGATGCATGTATCCTTGCTAACGGAGGACATTTTGAACATTTCCTGTAACAAAGTGTTTGAAGTCACGCTGGTACATTCTGTTGCTGTGTGTTTCCATTCCATGATTAATGTGATTTGAAGAGAAGGAATAAAATGAGCTCTTAGAAGCAATTCCGGACACATGTCCAAATAACATATTTTCTTTCTTTGTGTGTGAGGTATGTTTCCTGAAAGTTTGGCCATACCTTTTTGTAACACCCTGTGATGAGTGAATAAAATTTATCATTTGTTTTCTCTACTTCACATATACATTTATGGAAGCTCCCATTTATACAGATTAAAAATTTGTTACAGTTAGGTAGAATTATGCACTAGCTTCATGTACACTGAATTCCATTTTCCCTATTCTGAATATATATATGTGTATATATATATATATATATATATATATATATATATATATTAATCAATCCACTTCCTCATTGCTGCATCCTTGAATACTGTATAGACAATGTATTTACATTCTTAATTTTTTTACAGTGATTAGCACTTCTACTATGTATTTTTTAATTCATTTAGTAGTTTGCAGTGCAATACTCGTTTCATGAAAAAGAAATTAAGGTCTCTAATCAAACAGTTTTAGATACATTGCTAAGGAAATAGAAAATTAGATCTGAAGTTTTATATTAAAAAGATTCGAGAGAGAAATATTACTCACTGGGATTTATCAGATGACAGAAAAACTGACCACTGTATTCTTAAACAGGAAGAAAATTAAATAAACAATAGAAAATTTCCAGACCCCTTCACAGGGGAGGCCTAACATATAACAGAAAAAGAACTACATTTATCAATGAAACTGGTTGATATGACCTAATTTTGTCAAAAAACTAAAGTATTGTCCATTGGAAAGTGTTAAAATCTATTTAATAAAATTGATTCTGTGTAAATAGATTCAACAAACACATCCAGTCTGAAAATATTTTTCAGAATAACAACAAACTTGTTTATTATAACAAAGAAGCATTGGTGATAATTGATAAAGAAAACAATTGATGGTTTAAAGCTAAGGATATTGCTGAACTCTAAGAGTTTGCAGGTGCTGGGAAGGCAACTGCCAAGTTACTCTTTTATCATGAGATGTTTCATCAGTGAACCCTGCTTATAATCATTAATTATAAAATTAAAAATGAAATTAAATACCAAGATTGGGTAACAGAAAACGTTTTACAGTAAGTTAGAAAATATAGTGAATATAAACTACAAGATAAAGGATATCAGAAATTACAACAACAATTAAAATAAAACTAAAAATGCAGCTGAATATATAACTTCTGATGTCGTAGAGAGGAAGAAAAAACAAATTACTTTTACTGCACATACAGCCAGTACACCAAGAAAATTTATTTTAAAGTAGGTGCTGTGTTGCATAAGAATCATGAAGATCATCTGGTTGTAAGTATAAAACTTTTCTGTCAGAAAATATGTAAGTACAGATTATGAGTCGATAGAACACGTGCTTAATACTTCGTTTGGGGTACACAGAGCAGATAAAAGTAAATATGTGTACAATATTCACTTCTACAGTCTGTCTTACTATTTTGAGAAACTGTTTGACAGATCCAATGACATGGCTGATGAAATTTAGTCTATATAAAATCAGTCAATTGTAGAACTACTCTGAAACAAAATTACATACATTCATAAACATACATATATGATTACTGATGAAAATAATAATCCTTGGTTTAATGATAAAGAAATGGTTAACTTCCAGAATTTACAAACTCAAGAAAGGAAAATATCAATTAATGTTAGAAAAAAATCTTTGAAAAAGTGTAAGGATTATAAGGGTAATGATTCATTACTCTTGTATACTGACACAAATTTTATTATTGACCCCAGTCTATATTCATTGATCATGAAATCTATAATGATATCAGCAGAAGATTTTCGAGATTGGGTTTATGAAGAAGTTTTATCTTCAAAGATATGAAAGAGATGTACTGACATCAAATAACACTATTAGAAAATTTAAACAAAATTTGAGAAGATCATACACACAACTTGAATGGAATATTTGATAATACTGTGGGAATAATCCAAGGAAAAAAACAGAGAAACATAAAGTATTTTACTGCATGTTGCACATTGGACAACCACTCGAAATTAAGACTGTATTTGGTTCCTTTAAGATTATTCAGTGAAAACTGCAAGTGTGATTATTAACTCATTGGAGTCCAAAGAAGAAATTTGCAAAAATAATTTAACAGTACTAGAGGTAATCATCCAAATTTTGAAGAAATGTTAAGATTTAATTATTATCCCAAGCCAATAAACTTGTGTCAGAGAACGAGAGAAAGACTGAACATTATTTTTTGGGACAATCATTTCAATATTACGGATGGCTAGAAACAAGAAGAAATGATTGATGTTATAATGAATCTTCATCAAAAAAGTGAATTCCACCATTACTTTTTTGTAATTAAATTTAATATAACATTCATAAGACTTTATACATATAAACAAAACTCACTAAATCCATCTGATGCAATCAAGTAAAGTTCATATTTATCAAATATTTTTAAGCTGATAGCATTTTCCTTATCTTTTATTTTAATATTAAATATACTCTGTTTTCTTTAATAAAACAGTAAATATAACTAAGAATGTATTATATACGAAGTACTTTCAAATTTTCAATAACAAATTTCATTTATATGTAAAAAATTATAAAATAATTTAATTTTTATCAATCGAATAATTATTAGAGTTATCAAAACCCTACCAGTATCATATGTCTTATTTCTGTTGTTTCTCAAGACTGTCTTGACAAGATAGACACCAGGAAATTTTGTCTTTTGCAGTTCTTGTTCATAAAGGTGTCCTTTCACTTCTTCTTCATTAAATACCTTCATTTGTATGTGACTTCATCAGAATGAATAACATTCCCGATTTCAAAAATTTTTGTTGAGCGGTTGTTTGTGTAACCATTTTTAAGTATTTCTTTAAGTTTAATGATTCTCATTTTATCTCCTATTTTGAGTTTTTGTTGGTTTATATTTTTTGTTATTAACTTCTATTGGCTCTACTTTATTGTTGAATTTTTGTGTTATTGGGGAATTATATGTATCCATTTGTATTTTCCTTGTAAGTCAAATTTTTTCCACGTCTTTCCTTTGAGTTTTCTGTTAAATCTTTCTGCAACACAAGTTTTTTTATGAAAATGTCGAGGAACTGTTAATATTAAATTTTTACCTGAGTTATTTAAAACATTTGTTGTGCAATAATTTCTCATTACATTGGTGTTCTTGCTTTAAATATTCCTTCAAGTATATCAGCCAAACTTTAATCTATTTTATCTTTAACTGGAATAGCTCAAGTAAAATTTGAAATATACCAATAATAGTAAATAAATATTAACATACTTAACTTTTTTGAGGTCCATTTCAAGTTTCCAGGATCCATTGGTTCTAGATCAGCTTCCAAATTGTCAGCTATACCAAATGAAACTACATTCCTGTTTCTAAATTTTTTCTCATCAGTTTATGTAATTCATTAATTATTTTGTTGTGAATGTTTTCAGACTACATCCCATAACCTAATTTTTTTTTAAATTTTAGTCTCTTTATTCTTGCACACTGAGCAAAGACCTTCAGTTCACTGTCTACAATTTTCAGTTGGCACTCTGTGAGGATAATGTATTTTAGTAAATGCAGTTTTCAGTAAGTGCATTTTGAGGTCAAATAAGGTTATCTATTTATAGAGATTAATAATTTATTAAATTTTAAATTATTTCACCTAGCATAATTGACTGTACATATACTGGTACAACTGTATCTTTTAATTTCACTGTTGTGCAGGATTACAGATTGATTACTAATACTTATTTTGTATAGCTTATCAGAAACACTTAATGTGATATCAAAATCATCAAATTTCAGATCTTTTATGTATATTCTTACCAGTGAAGATAATTCTTTTAAGCCTGAAATCATGTTTGAATCTGTACATTTTGTTCATTTCCAATGATAAAAGAAATTAAATTATTTGTCAATGATGTACTATATTTCCTAGTCCATTACATCTACCAAAACAAATGTAAGACTTGTATTTATTGTTTGTATTTCTTCATCATATATGTTGTTGTGGTATAGTTACATTGATGACTCTGCTTAAATTTTGCTTTGTAGTGACACAGTTACTGAATTGTGTTAAACTATGCGAGTACTCAACTTTGCTAACAAGGTCGACTAATTCAATTTCTATGAGTTGTTTCGTAGCTGCATCATAACCATTTGCAGGATCTGTTACATGTACCATTCTTCTACCTTTAAAATCAATAAACGTTTTAGATGTTTTAAAAATGTTATGTAATTCATTTTGAAATTGCTTATTGATTCTGCAAACATATTATAAACTTCACTTAGAGGTTTGTTGAACTAATGACAATTTTTTTTGTTTTTGAATTTATTTCTTTTTTAATGTTTCACTGAAAACCCTTGTATTTTCAATCGAATTCTTTTTTCTCCAAATTTATTTTTTAAGCGTATTTCATATTTATCTTTCAGCTGTGGGAGCAGCATTTAGGCTGCACCTTATTTCCAATAATGCCCAATTACTAAATTCAAAATTTGATTAAACTTATAATTATCTGACAACAGCATTAGCAGAAATATTCACAAATGACTGCACATTATTTCATTACAATTTTAAATTCTATGAGTGTGGCAGAATTTTTCATTTCATCCAAATATATAAATACTTGCTTTTGTATAGTACCAGGAAATAATCCAAACAGATTTTTTATTCAGCTAGTACCAGCATGATCAAATTTATCCAAACTAACTATTCCACATCCAATATTTATTGGTTTATTAGATAATTCATCAATCATAAAAAATCATGAAAGTGTTTAATATTACAATTTGTAGCAATGTTTTCAATTTAAAAACTACTTAATGCATTAGGATAGAAGTAAATAATATTTGGGAAATTTTTTATGCCAGTTCCTTTCTTCTCCTTTGCTAAATTATATTTTTTTGTTCTTCCAATTCTTTATCACTTACTCTTTGTCTGTTAGTGCTTTTGCAATTCCAGCTGCTCCACCAACTAGTGAACCAACAGTTGCTGGATGCTGCCAAAAGAAATGGAATAAATGTTCTTTATTTTTTGTTAGATATTCAATTATTTGTTTTTACAGCAGGAATGCCTATTGTTATGAGTAAATTGCCACCAGTTTTGTATCCAATTCTAGCCACAATTCATGTCTATAACAGCGCACTAGCGCTCTGTCTCAAGTGTCGTGCGTGGACTTCTGCCGAGACCAATCTGATTGCCATCCTGATAGTTGAAGTGACACAACGCTTCCTGCAACCATCGGTATCCGTGGGACACATTTTACCAGCAGTAGCTCACATCAGAGAGTTCTTGACTGACCTGCTGTCGACATGGTTGCCCAACACGAAACACTATTACTGTCTTTACCAACAGCAACAACCCATTAATGTGGTCGCTTAACGGCGCCCTGGAACACGGACTAGCGTGCAGTCCAATGTATTTCCTACGTACGATGGAGTGTTCGTAGTTGTTCGTGGCTGTGAATGGAAAATTCGCTGCTCGTCAGCGTCTAGATTTATCTGAAAGATGACCTGTTGCATCTGAGACGCTTAGCCATTGATTCGGATGCGCACCGTGAGTGCTGGCGGCTCACGCAACTAATGCTGGCATTACTGTTGCGATGACTGCCGGAGTCTATCTCCCCTGACGTAATATTGCGTCTCGACAGAGCATATTTTTCAACAGCCACAGTGGCTAAATGATATGGCCCTTTATTACAAATTTCGTGATGCCTATCAAAGCACACTCGAGGTTTGGTCCCTACTGACGACGAAACATGCTACCAACAGCTGCCACTCGGAGTACAACCCCATTTCGCTATTTATTTAGGCTCTGTATTTGCGGACCCTCCTGCTCATTGAGGTGTTCTGAGCATGAGACGAGGTCACTGAAGATGATTTCTGAAGCATGTAGATCCCCTACAGACGGTACAGGGGAAAACCCCTACAAATAGACGAGAAGACTACTCGGATGCTCGTTGCACACACTTTTAATGTGCCAGGAAGTTTCTTGTTGAGCATTATGTTGTTTATTCGCAATGTAAGTAACGCAAAAACTGAAATTACAAAAATGGTTGCATATATCAACCTCCTTCCGACACAGGGGTTACCATTCTGAACACTTTCTGCTGCACCAACCGCTGCGTGGGGACTGTGGTAACATAAATGTCTTTTGCCTCGCCCGATCCACACCAAAACCGCCATTTCCCGTCAGTCTTTTTCTCAGGAACAATCATTATTATTATAATAATCACTGCTTGCCTCCTCCGAGCTTTATGTCACATTTATATTACTGAAGTTAAAACTCGGTACAAAATCTTGGAATCCCTGGGACCGATATTTTGCCAGTATCAATGACGGTAACAAGCAAAAATGGTCGGGAGTATTGATTCTACGATTGAATGCACTCGAGTCCTACTTGCACCTGGCCATTTCTTTCTAAACGCTTCGCCATCTGGTACTCCCACTGCTGTCCTGTTTTTTCCCGGTCAACCCTAAATGTACCATTAATATGGACGATTGACGAGTAGGCGTGGTCCCCTTGTCAGTCGCTGCTGGTTTACTGCTTATTCTTCCTGTTTTCCTGTCCCTGTTAACATATACCACTTAAGCGAATATCGCAATAGATTGATTTGGAACCGCTCTATCCGATGGACACGCAAAATAGCGCTATAAAAATCATTTTGTTTCTAACGGGAAACGAAAGGTTACTCTCTATGACACTGGGTGACGTAAGAAAGACTGAACCCAGCTCCACATTGATAAAACGAAATTCATGCCGGGTAGCCAAGCGGTATTGGGCGTCCTGTCATGCTTCGCGTGGCTCCTCCTGTCGGAGTATATACTAGAGAAAATGTGCTTGACGACTCGTTGCAGAGGCACGTAAAGTGGCAAGCGGTTCCATTTACGACAGTGTCAGCTATCCCTAAATCTACGCTATCTGATCAAAAATATCATAATCCTTCCTACTACAGATTACTGTGGTGCCCACCCTTCGGCGTTATGTCGGTTTGAACCCTGCTGGAGACACTCCCAGCTGAATTTGTTTCTTGGGTCACATCCAATGACTGGTCCATGTTCAAAATCACTGAGCTCTCATGACAGGCTCATTCTGCCATTACTCCTATCTTATTGGCAGGTCCGTCTCTCGTTCTATCCAGTAGTCAATTTCGCATTATACGGGGTGTAAGGGTACTTTTGATCAGATAGTGTTTATAACGCTGGAGAAGGAGGTTTACGTTAAAAATTAATTTCCAAAAATTATTTACTAGGCAGAAGAGAGGGCTCATGAAAACCGATTGTCTCATATCTCCAAGAATATATAGTAAAAGAGTGGTTACCACAGGCAGCAACATCTTGTTATCTCAACATAAAGATATTGTGCAAACTGCCATATTATAAAGTTTTAGTTCAAAATATAGATGACATACTTTCGTGATAGATCAAATTTAGGATCTTATACGGGTAGTAAGTACCGCTTTCCCAGAATTTTCAGTTACTGACACAACAACGTGCAACTTTGTTAATTTATCTTATTTGATGCTACTGTGTCAAGCGGTATAATACATTAAAGAGGCAAAGGAAATGCTACACTTGACTAATTCCTTGCAGGGCCCCCGCGACCACGCAGAAGTGCCGCAACACGACGTGACATGGACTCGACTAATGTCTGTAGTAGTGCTGGAGGGAAGTGATGGCACGCATCCTGTAGGGCTGTCCATAAATCTGTATGAGTACGACCTGACAGATTAGTATCTAGAAGGATCAGGGGTCCCATGTCACTCCCACTGCATGCGCCCCACATCATAAAGAGCTTCCACCAGCTTGAACAGTTCCCTGCTGACTTTCAGGGTGCATGTATTCATGAGGTTGTCTTCATACCCGGATACGTCCATCCGCTCGATATAATTTGAAACGAGACTCGTCCGACCATACAACATGTTTCTAGTCATCAACAGTCCAAAGTCTGTTTTGACGGGGCCAGGCGAGGCGTAAAGCTTTGTGTCGTGCTGTTATCAATGGTAGACGAGTGGCGCTTCGGCTCCGAAAGCCCACGTCGATGATTTTTCGTTGAATGGTTCACACGCTAACACTTGTTGTTGTCCAAGCATTGAAATCTGCAGCAATTTGCTGAAGGGTTGACTTGTGTCATGTTCAACGATTCTCTTCAGTCGTCGTTGATGTCGTTTTTCTGGATGTTTTTCCGACTGCAACATTGACGGGGATTTGATGTATTACCGGATTAATGATACTCACGATACCCTTGTGAAATGGTAGTACAGGAAAGTCCCCATTCATCGCTACGTCGGAGATGCCGTGTCCCATCGCTCGTGCGCCGACTACAACACCACGTCCAAACTCAATTAAATCTGGATACCCTGCTATTGTATCAGCAGTAACCGATCTAACAAATGCGTCACCAGACATTATACAGGGTGTTACAAAAAGGTACGGCCAAACTTTCAGGAAGCATTCCTCACACACAAACAAAGAAAATATGTTATGTGGACATGTGTCCGGAAACGGTTAATTTCCATGTTAGAGCTCATTTTAGTTTCGTCAGTATGTACTGTACTTCCTTGATTCACCACCAGTTGGCCCAATTGAAGGAAGGTAATGTTAACTTACATGCGACATGTTGACATGCGACTCATTGCTCTACAGTACTAGCATCAAGCACATCAGTACGTAGCATCAACAGGTTAGTGTTCATCACGAACGTGGTTTTGCAGTCAGCAATGTTTACAAATGCGGAGTTGGCAGATGCCCATTTGATGTATCGATTAACACGGGGCAATAGCCGTGGCGCGGTACGTTTGTATCGAGACAGATTTCCAGAACGAAGGTGTCCCGACAGGAAGACGTTCGAAACAATTGATCGGCCTCTTAGGGAGCACGGAACATTCCAGCCTATGACTCGCGACTGGGGAAGACCTAGAACGACGTGGACACCTCCAATGGACGAGGCAATTCTTCGTGCAGTTGACGATAACCCTAATGTCAGCGTCAGAGAAGTTGCTGCTGTACAAGGTAACGTTGACCACGTCAGTGTATGGAGAGTGCTACGGGAGAAGCAGTTGTTTCCGTACTATGTACAGCGTGTGCAGGCACTATCAGCAGCTGATTGGCCTCCACGGGTACACTTCTGCGAATGGTTCATCCAACAATGTGTCAATCCTCATTTCAGTGCAAATGTTCTCTTTACGAATGAGGCTTCATTCCAACGTGATCAAATTGTAAATTTTCACAATCAACATGTATGGGCTGACGAGAATCCGCACGCAATTGTGCAATCACGTCATCAACACATATTTTCTGTGAACGTTTGGTTAGGCATTGTTGGTGATGTCTTGATTGGGCCCCATGCTCTTCCACCTACGCTCAATGGAGCACGTTATCATGATTTCATACGGGGTACTCTACCTGTGCTGCTAGAACATGTGCCTTTACAAGTACGACACAACATGTGGTTCATGCACGATGGAGCTCCTGCACACTTCAGTCGAAGTCTTCGTACGCTTCTTAACAACAGATTCGGTGACTGATGGATTGGTAGAGGCGGACCAATTGCATGGCCTCCAAGCTCTCCTGACCTGAACCCTCTTGACTTTCATTTATGGGGGCATTTGAAAGCTCTTGTCTACGCAACCCCGGCACTACATGTAGACCCTTCGTGCTCGTATTGTGGACGGCTGTGATACAATACGCCATTCTCCAGGGCTGCATCAGCGCATCAGGGAATCCATGCGACGGAGGGTGGATGCATGTATCCTCGCTAACGGAGGAAATTTAGAACATTTCCTGTAACAAAGTGTTTGAAGTCACGCTGGTACGTTCTGTTGCTGTGTGTTTCCATTCCATGATTAATGTAATTTGAAGAGGAGTAATAAAATGAGCTCTAACATGGAAAGTAAGCGTATTTCTTTCTTTGTGTTTGAGGATTGTTTCCTGAAAGTTTCGCCGTACCTTTTTGTAACACTCTGTATAGGTGTTGCAGACCACGGCGCCGTATTCTGCCTGTTCATATATCTCTATATTTGAATACGCATGCCTATACCAGTTTCAGTTTCTTTGGCCCAACAGTGTATTATTGCTAAATGATGCGTAGCGAAGTGCTACCAGCTACGTTGCGTCTGTTTGACAACGACCGTATACCGTTGTTTAAGACTCTAGAATTTGAAAATCATCTTACTGTGTTTTTATTCATGAACCGTAAGATATTTGATGCATACCTTCAGTTGTGTCTCTTGCCAGTTCCTTTTCATTTCGTCGTAACTGCTGATCCTACGTCGTACACGATGTGTTTTATATTTTCACATCCAGAATTCTTCCTGCGAGTCTTTCCTTGCTTAATTCCTCCTACAAATTTCAGCAATCACTCATTTATTACGAACTCAATTTCCTACATGTGATCTACAGTTAGTTTTAGACCTATTTGACAGAGATATGAGACATGGATCCATATATTAAGTGGGAATACTCCATTATTAAACTGTGTAAAGAAAAGTGTAATGTTCTGTAGGACAGAACAATATGAAAAGTAAATCTCTTATCTAATAGTGTAAGTTAAATGTTTTTATTGAGAACCTGTCTTTATGAATTCTAGAGTAAATTCCGTTAAGAGATAAGAGCGCCCCTGTACGCATTCGTGTGTATATCACTGCGACGAATTTATATTTGTCGTGTTTGATGCCAGTTATCACTCTGCGAACTATGACAATCCTTCTTTAGTAGCTGTGCATGAGATTCAGGGTCGGAAATTGAAATGAAAGAAAATAATGAGGCTATGTAATAAGACACACAAGTAACGCAGAATAAATGGAATTAGAAACAGCAATGAATATTTGAAGCAAATAATATGATAAATCCACAGAAAACTAGTGACTAAATTCAGCGAAAAACAGGACCCATCACTAAAATGCCTACAACGGAACGACATAGTATTTCTGAGCTTCGTGAAAATCTGTATTCCGAAAACATTTGACAGACCAGTGATCAGTAATCGAAAGAACAAAATCCAAAACCGGAAAACATTCAAAACCTGGAATTGACTCATGAGAAAAGTGACGACTTCTGAAGGCCTAGAAAGACACCATCGAAAATACGGAAAATTGTACAACAGGTCTCCTGTTGGCTGTAGAAGCAGTTCAGAAACACGATTAGAGAAAGAGACCATACATTAGTTAGCTTTGCAGGAAAGAATTTGGTGAAGCTGAATATCTAAGACAGTAAATAAATAGATGTAACTGCAAAAATTAAGAAAAAGGAATTACAAACGAGGCAACGCTATAGGACAAAGGCGTGTACTGAACTACTCATCAGTAATTTCAGATGTACTCTATGTAAATGAAGAGCACATATAGGGAGTATGGTTGCACTGTGTTAAATAATGAAGTTGTTCTCATATATCATAACAGATGCTCTCAGGAGTGCGTACTCTAGAATATTCCCTTGATTTAGAGGCAACGCTTTGGGAATCAGTTGCAGAAATGAGAGAACAGGAAAGGCATATTCGTTGGAAGTAAGTGAGTGCCTCTCAAAGCAGACTATGGTTTTATCCAGTTGACAAGGAAGGAACCTAATTTTATACACAAGTGGTCAAAAATACACTTAATATGCTCCAGAGAGTAACTCAGAATCAAAAATATTGTCAGCAATTCGTGGTTATTAAACAGGGAAGTCAGTCTACGTTCGGATGTACGTGATCTACGGAAATTCAAGAGAGATGTAAGGAAATGGAGTCGCCCCCGTTGGTGCTGGTCATTTATAAGCAGAAGATTGCTGAATGCCGAGCTCCCCGCTGACACCTCGTAAACATGCCTCTAAATCAAGGGAATTTTCTAGAGTACGCCCTCCTGAGAGCACGTAAAGCCATTAAGGAAAGAAAGAAGTTACACAGCTCCCACTGGATGTACTAACAACACTTTCATAAAGTCCCATTTCCCTTGTTCGCAAGCAATAGTAAACATGTAGTAATCAAGATTATTACGAAACATCACAAAATACGTTCGCGCGGGATGTGTGCAGCTTACACGCAGCGTTGCTATTGATGCAACTGTATAACAGAATATATGTATAGCTACCTTGGCTGCATAAAATTGTTGTGGAATTGACCAACAATTCGACAGCACTAAGGCGGACTTCATCAGAATGAAAATTACATCGGATTACCTAGAAAATATGACATGACTCAAAAATACAATATACTTAAGGGGATTACTTCTATAAAATGTACAACAGTTTACTTACATGTAATCACACCATAGGTGAAAAACGTTCGAGAAAAAATGCGCTTGTCAAATTGAAAATATCACAAGAATAAGAATCAAACCGTAAAACTGTAACATGTTTGTCAATTGGAATAAAATGTCCCATCGAAATGCAATGGCAGTCGCGATGTCGCTTAGGGGAAAGAACTGCATCAAATCGCCTCTACCGTCACACTAGACGGCTAACAGACCAAGGCAGCCACGAGTTGGACACGAAAACAGATACGCGCTATCTAGCAGGAAGTGATCGAATTACAGGCAAGAGTAAATGAGGCACTGCGAATACAGTTTAACATTACAGGTAACAACAGGAACCAGTGCATCAATGTTAGAACATACCGTAAGAGTCTTATTTTACAAAAGAAATATAGTTCAAAAATGTACCTAGAAAATATAAAAAGAACAAGGAAAACGATGTTTAAGGGTCTACATTGAGGAGAGTATCGTCGTTCAGACCAATTTTAATTAGCGGCTCTATATCTTTTAAAAAATTCTTGTTCCGTAATTGCAACTGTTCGTTAAGATTGAGACCGTCCTTCAGGGACAGGTGTTTAAAAATCTCTACCTCTTCTATGATGTTAAGCCTAAAGCATTTTTTCTCTGAGTGCAAGATCTGGACGTCTTTTACATCCTTAGCATGTACCTTTGAAGAAGAAAGAAAAGCAACTAGAAAAACTGCAAATGAGGAATTAGGAAAGAAAGAGAAACATCACCTATGGAGTGGATTATAAATTTAGTCAGCAGAAATTGTGGAAGCAATAAAAAGAGGAATAAAAGCATATAAAATATCTTTCAAAACAAATCTGGGAAACTAAATACACAAACAGAATAGGTATTACGCATAACGAATAATGAAAAGAGTCCACTGGCAACCCTGGAACAGGTAATTCGGTAATATAGAATATTATGTTGATGTTGTTACAGGACAGTTTCTCCAAAATTTCTCTGTAACCTAATTATTAATTGACTATTCATATTAAACCAAGAAACCAGTTCAAACTGTTATGGACACGTGAGACTATGGAGGTAACAGAAACTATTTGTTCATGTTATTTCTGTACAGTACGTATATGTGCAATATTTTGGGGTAAGCTGGGATCTCTGGTCGACTGTGAAAGAATGAGGACCCCAGGGGTGCTATTGCAAGAAAGACGTAAAACTGTTCCTTGCTGAAAGCTGTGGCCCCCTACAGGTACACAATGAATGGACAGGTGCCGTTGCAGACGGTGTACACGTTCGCAGAGGGATGGGAGGCCACATTCGGCAGCCTGTACAGTGCCATTGTGAGAAGCGGATTAAAGAAAGCTTCCTAAAAAGATACAAATCTTAAAGGGTATGAGAATATATTAGGCACTCGTATTAAGAATATGTTGGGCCCGAAGAAGATCAGCAGTAATTTCTTAAGGGAGCCCTGTATTGGTTTATCAAAACTATGTTTGTAGCACGGATGAAGGCCCTTGAGGGTGCACGTGGAGGTGCTATCACTGGCCAAAATATGAAACCAACCTCATAATGAGAGAGAGTTTATGCTTTTAGCCCCACTCTAAGAGAGAAACGTAAATTACTTGTTAATCAAAGCTGATTCTTTGGGTGATGGGAGAGTGTTGCTTTTTTCATAAATTTTTCATTGATCAGAACTTGAAATGTCCACAGTGACTGGCTAACGAGAATCCGGTATGGCAGAAACAACAAAATTTGGAGAAGGAGAGGAGATAGGCACTCCACTTTGGATCATCGGAAGGAGAGATATTTTTATCTTAGGACTGTGGAAAGATCTGACTTCATCGTAGAGCTGATCATAGATGCTGTGCCTCAACTTGTATCTCCCAGCAGCCAGTGCAACCACTCTCTGCATCTGAGTTTTAGAATGATGGTAAGCTTGAGCGGCATTTGCGTGCAGCCTGACGAGGGAACTGGTGCTCATGTGTACTTTGCACGATCTTTTCTCTAAGCTGTTGACTAGCTCAACTGTGATTGGAGGTTTATATGGAAATAATGAGTTGTATCATTACATTTCCAATTGCACCCATCTGTGGCAATGTATTATCATGTATATTGTGTATTTCACTTTTAGCGTTTTACACTAAATAACTGTTGTTATTACCACCTCTATGTCTGGAATAAAGTCCATGGAACTTAGTAATAAAAAAGAATTTTATTTTGACCTTCAGCTTCATTCAATAGTTTGATGAAACCGTTGTCATTATACCTATGTGAGAGAGGACATCCACGTATCATCTTTAAAAGCGTTACCCTTGTTTAAATTCAGATGTTCAGTGGTTTCTGTCCCGCGACCTTTTCTTAATTTTTTACGTGATATTATAGAATGCAGTCTGTCCACTGTGTAGCTTACTGGGTTCAGCTCTTGTTACTAACACGGATGTATGCTGAATCCTCAATCGTAGTCTCACATAAGATTTTTCCAAACATTGGTGATTTTCTGATGTCCGCAGTCGTATTATAGTTAGCCACCTAATAGTTTTACTACGCCTGGGCTAAGATTTTTGCGGACAATGGCGATTTTCTGATGAGCAGTCATCCACAGTTTAAAAGGTTTAATCATTTATTTTCACATTCCGAGACTTGAGAAAATGATTGCATCATAATACTAATAAAATTCGCTTGACTAAGCTAGACAGTGCTCTGAGCTGGACAGTAAGTTTCTTGCAGGAACAATACGGAGGTAAAGATAGTCAGTTGTTGACCTTGTATCATTACTGAACTTCTGGAAGATATATTTATTTATTTGTAGTACTGTTGGAATGGTTTCTTTGCTTTGTATGTGCACGTGGCCTTACAGATTATTCCAGTAGGTGAGAGGTGTTATATGATGCAATGAAATAAATTCTGAAATCGGCCACATGTGGGCAATGAAATTAATTCAAATTCGAAAAGTGAAAATTTTTGCCAGAATGGGACTAGAACCCATATTTCTGGCTTTATGCCTGTGATCTTCTTCAAAAATACTCTTTCTCAAATAAATATCACCACTTTTCGGTCACAGTGGTTCCAGTTCATGATAACCACGAAAGACAGCTTGAAAACTATTGCAAGATCTCTGTCATAAGTTTGTCCTGGACTGAAAAAAAAAGATATTTCAGAAAAACAATAAGAACCTTTATACTTGTGACTGAGAAACTGTGTAACCTGAACGACAAATTTAACTGCATTAAAACAAAAATATTAATCTCCATTACATTTCATATAAAAGTTAATCTAGCGTGTCAAACAATGCAATGCACCTGCTGTAGGGCTCCTCAACTGAGAACAAATCCTCGGCCAGGGAATTTGAGTTAAACACACTAACGAGTAACAAGTACATAAGTATGTCCAAAGAACTGAGCACCAAGCAGACAATAATTACTAATCCGGTGCTGCACGCACAAGAGCCATCGGTCGAAACGACTGCAAAAAAAAAAAAAAAAAAAAAAAGAAAAAAAAGGTCAAAGAACGCTCATTATTAAAACAGGTAGCAGCGGATCCCTATGCATAGGGGGGGGGGGGGTCATCAGTCTTCTGACTGGTTTGATGCAGCCCGCCACGAATTTCTCACCTGTGCCAACCTCTTCACATCAGAGTAGCATTTGTGACCTACGTCCTCAGCTGTTTGCTGAAAGTATTCCGGTCTCTGTCTTTCTCTACATTTTTGGTCCTCTACAGTTGCTCTCTTCTCCTTATCAGTGTTTTCCACCTATTCCTTTCCTCTCTGATTCTGCAGAGAATCTCCTCATTCCTTAAATTATCAGTCCACCTAATTTTCAACATTCGTCTGTAGCACTACATCTCAAATACTTCGATTTTCCTTTGTTCCACGTTTTCTCACAGTCCATGTATCACTGCCATACAAGGCTGTACTCCAGACGAACGTTCTCAGATATTTCTTTCTCGTATTAAGGCCTATGTTTGATACTAGTAGACTTTTCTTGGCCAGGAATGCAAATTTTGCCATTGTTAGTCTACTTCTGATATCCTCCTTGCTGCGTGCGTCATTGGTTCTTGTACATACTGTATATTATCCGTCTCTCCCTATAGCTTACCCCTATTTTTCTCAGAATTTCGAACATCTTGCACCATTTTACATTGTCGAAGGCTTTTCCAGGTCGATGTGTCTTGATTTTTCTTTAGTCTTGCTTCCATTATCAACCACAAAGACAGAATTGCCTCCCCCGTGGCTTTACCTTTTCTAAAGCCAAACTGATTGTCATCCAGCACATCCTCATTTTTCTTTTCCACTCTTCTGTATATCATTCTTGTTAGCAACTTAGATGCATGAGCTGTTAAACTGATTGTGCAATAATTCTTGCACATGTTAGCTCATGCAGTCTTCGGAATTGTGTGGATGATGTTTTTTCCGAACGTCAGACAGTATGTCGCCAGATTAATGCATTTTACACATCAACGTGAATAGTCGTTTTGTTGCCACTTGTGGCCAAGGGGTTCTAGGCGTTACAGTCTGGAACCGCGCGACGGCTACGGCTGCAGGTTCGAATCCTGCATCGGGCATAGGTCCTTGGGTTAGTTAAGTTTGAGTAGTTCTAAGTTCTAGGGGACTGATGACCTCAGCAGTTAAGTCCCAAAGTGCTCAGAGCTATTTTTTTGTTGCCACTTGCCCACAATGATTTTAGAAATTCTGAGGGAATGTTATATATCCTTTCATTCTTATTTGATCTTAAGTCTTCCAAAGCTCTTTTAAACTTTGATTGTAATACTGATTCGACTATCTCTTCTAAATCGACTCCTGTATCCTCTTTTATCTCATCATACAAATCTTCCCCCTCATAGAAGCTTTCACTGCATTCTTTCTACCTATCCGCTCTCTCCTCTGCAGTTTAGCAGTTGTATTCCCTTTGTACTCTTTATGTTACCACACTTGGTTTTAATGTCACCGAATGTTGTTTTGACTTTCCTGTTTGCTGAGTCTGTCCATCCAATAATGATTAGTTTTTAGATTTATTCACATTTTTCATGTTGCCATTTCGTCTTAGCTTCCCTGCAATTCCTATTTGTTTCATTCCTCAGTGAGATGTATTTCTGTATTCCTGCGTTTCCCGACACATTTTTGTACATCCTCCTTTTATCGATAAAATGAAGTATTTCTTCCGTTACCCATGGTTTCTTTGTACCTATGTTTCTCTTTCCAACTTCTGTGATGGCCCTTTTTAGAGATGTCCATTTCTCTTCAACTGTACTCTCTACTCAGCTATTCCTTACTGTTGTATCTGTTTCTTAGAGAACTTCAAGCGTATCTCGCCATTACTTAGCATTTCTGTATCCCACTTCTTTGCGTATTGATTCTTCCTGACTAATGTATTAAACTTCAGCCCACTCTTCATCACTACAATATTGTGATGTGGGTCCATATCTGCTCCTGGATATGCCTTACAGTCCAGTATCTGATTTCGGAATCTCTGTCGGATCATGATGTAATCTACGTAAGTGATATCTTCCCATATCTCACGGGTTTTTCCAAGTATACCTCCTCCTCTTGTGATTCGTGAGCAGAGTATTCGCTACGATTAGCTGAAACTTGTTACAGAAATCAATTAGTCTTTCTCCTCTCCCATTCCTTGACCCAAGCCCATATTCTCCTCTAACCTTTTCTTCTGCTCCTTCCCCTACAACCGTATTCAAGTCTCCCATAATTATTAGATTTTCGTCTCCCTTGACGTACTGTATTACCCTTTCAAATTTCGCATATACTTCATCTTTCTCTTCATCTTCAGCTTGCGACGTCGACATATATACCTGAACTATCAATTTCGGTCATCCCCCCATGAACCATGGACCTTGCCGTTGGTGGGGAGGCTTGCGTGCCTCAGCGATACAGATAGCCGTACCGTAGGTACAACCACAACGGAGGGGTATCTGTTGAGAGGCCAGACAAACGTGTGGTTCCTGAAGAGGGGCAGCAGCCTTTTCAGTAGTTCCAAGGGCAACAGTCTGGATGATTGACTGATCTGGCCTTGTAACAATTACCAAAACGGCCTTGCTGTGCTGGTACTGCGAACGGCTGAAAGCTAGGGGAAACTACGGCCGTAATTTTTCCCGAGGGCATGCAGCTTTACTGTATGATTAAATGATGATGGCGTACTCTTGGGTAAAATATTCCGGAGGTGAAATAGTCCCCCATTCGGATCTCCGGGCGGGGACTTCTCAAGAGGATGTCGTCATCAGGAGAAAGAAAACTGGCGTTCTACGGATCGGAGCGTGGAATGTCAGATCCCTTAATCGGGCAGGTAGGTTAGAAAATTTGAAAAGGGGAATGGATAGGTTAAAGTTAGATATAGTGGGAATTAGTGAAGTTCGGTGGCAGGAGGAACAAGACTTCTGGTCAGGTGACCACAGGGTTATAAACACAAAGTCAAATAGGGGTAATGGAGGAGTAGGTTTAATAATGAATAGGAAAATAGGAACGCGGGTAAGCTACTACAAACAGCTTAGTGAACGCATTATTGTGGCCAAGATAGATACGAAGCCCACACCTACTACAGTAGTACAAGTTTACATGCCAACTAGCTCTGCAGATGACGAAGAAATTGAAGAAATGTAGGATGAAATAAAAGAAATTATTCAGATAGTGAAGGGAGACGAAAATTTAATAGTCATGGGTGACTGGAATTCGAGTGTAGGAAAAGGGAGAGAAGGAAGCGTAGTAGGTGAATATGGATTGGGGCTAAGAAATGAAAGAGGAAGCCGCCTGGTAGAATTTTGCACAGAGCACTACTTAATCATAGCTAACACTTGGTTTAAGAATCATGATAGAAGGTTGTATACATGGAAGAACCCTGGAGATACTAAAAGGTATCAGATAGATTATATAATGGTAAGACAGAGATTTAGGAACCAGGTTTTAAATTGTAAGACATTTCCAGGGGCAGATGTGGACTCTGACCACAATCTATTGGTTATGACCTGTAGATTAAAACTGAAGAAACTGCAAAAAGGTGGGAATTTAAGGAGATGGGACCTGGATAAACTGAAAGAACCAATGGTTGTACAGAGTTTCAGGGAGAGCATAAGGGAACAATTGACAGGAATGGGGGAAAGAAATACAGTAGAAGAAGAATGGGTAGCTTTGAGGGATGAAGTAGTGAAGGCAGCAGAGGATCAAGTAGGTAAAAAGACGAGGGCTAGTAGAAATCCTTGGGTAACAGAAGAAATATTGAATTTAATTGATGAAAGGAGAAAATATAAAAATGCAGTAAATGAAGCAGGCAAAAGGGAATACAAACGTCTCAAAAATGAGATCGACAGGAAGTGCAAAATGGCTAAGCAGGGATGGCTACAGGACAAATGTAAGGATGTAGAGGCTTCTCTCACTAGGGGTAAGATAGATACAGCCTACAGGAAAATTAAAGAGACCTTTGGAGAGAAGAGAACCACTTGTATGAATATCAAGAGCTCAGATGGAAATCCAGTTCTAAGCAAAGAAGGGAAGGCAGAAAGGTGGAAGGAGTATATAGAGGGTCTATACAAGGGCGATGTACATGAGGACAATATTATGGAAATGGAAGAGGATGAAGATGAAATGGGAGATACGATACTGCGTGAAGAGTTTGACAGAGCACTGAAAGACCTGAGTCGAAACAAGGACCCCGGAGTAGACAACATTCCATTGGAACTACTGACGGCCTTGGGAGAGCCAGTCCTGACAAAACTCTACCATCTGGTGAGCAAGATGTATGAAACAGGCGAAATACCCTCAGACTTCAAGAATATAATAATTCCAATCCCAAAGAAAGCAGGTGTTGACAGATGTGAGAATTACCGAACAATCAGTTTAATAAGCCACAGCTGCAAAATACTAACACGAATTCTTTACAGACGAATGGAAAAACTAGTAGAAGCCGACCTCGGGGAAGATCAGTTTGGATTCCGTAGAAATACTGGAACACGTGAGGCAATACTGACCTTACGACTTATCTTAGAAGAAAGATTAAGGAAAGGCAAACCTACGTTTCTAGCATTTGTAGACTTAGAGAAAGCTTTTGCCAATGTTAACTGGAATACTCTTTTTCAAATTCTAAAGGTGGCAGGGGTAAAATACAGGGAGCGAAAGGCTATTTACAATTTGAACAGAACCAGATGGCAGTTATAAGAGTCGAGGTACATGAAAGGGAAGCAGTAGTTGAGAAGGGAGTAAGACAGGGTTGTAGCCTCTCCCCGATGTTATTCAATCTGTATATTGAGCAAGCAGTAAAGGAAACAAAAGAAAAATTCGGAGTAGGTATTAAAATCCATGGAGAAGAAATAAAAACTTTGAGGTTCGCCGATGACATTGTAATTCTGTCAGAGACAGCAAAGGACTTGGAAGAGCAGTTGAACGGAATGGATGGTGTCTTGAAGGGAGGATATAAGATGAACATCAACAAAAGCAAAACGAGGATAATGGAATGTAGTCGAATTAAGTCGGGTGATGTTGAGGGTATTAAATTAGGAAATGAGACACTTGAAGTAGTAAAGGAGTTTTGCTATTTGGGGAGCAAAATAACTGATGATGGTCGAAGAAGAGAGGATATAAAATGTACACTGGCAATGGCAAGGAAAGCGTTTCTGAAGAAGAGAAATTTGTTAACATCGAGTATAGATTTAAGTGTCAGGAAGTCATTTCTGAAAGTATTTGTATGGAGTGTAGCCATGTATGGAAGTGAAACATGGACGGTAAATAGTTTGGACAAGAAGAGAATAGAAGCTTTCGAAATGTGGTGCTACAGAAGAATGCTGAAGATTAGATGGGTAGATCACATAACTAATGAGGAGGTACTGAATAGGATTGGGGAGAAGAGGAGTTTGTGGCACAACTTGACCAGAAGAAGGGATCGGTTGGTAGGACATGTTCTGAGGCATCAAGGGATCACCAATTTAGTATTGGAGGGCATCGTGGAGGGTAAAAATCGTAGGGGGAGACCAAGAGATGAATACGCTAAGCAGATTCAGAAGGATGTAGGTTGCAGTAGGTACTGGGAGATGAAGAAGCTTGCACAGGATAGAGTAGCATGGAGAGCTGCATCAAACCAGTCTCAGGACTGAAGACCACAACAACAACAACAACATCAATTTCGGTGTTGGTTTGCAGTCGATTCTCATAAGGCCAACTCTGTCATTGAATTGCTCACAGTAACACACTCTCTGCCCTACCTTCCTATTCATAAGGAATCCTGCTCCCGTTATACCATTTTCTGCTACTGTTGATATTACCCTATACTCATCTGACCAGAAATCCTTGTCTACCTCCCTGGACACCCAGAAATAGTGCAGAAGTTTACAAGGTACTGGGTTAGACCTCGTCACACGGCTCAATGACGTTATTATAGGACAGAAGAATGAGAGGATGACGAGTGGCTGGAAGCGATAAACGATAACCGCAGTCAATGAAACCTACTCCCTGGCTTGGCAACATCATGCCATCTATAAAAACTGAAGAAAGTGTTTCCCATCAGACTGAGAACAGGGCCGTGTCCATTGACAAACAGTGATTCCTGCCGATAGGATGAACCACCAATATGCAAAGCTCGTGAAATTCCACTTCTGGTGAAACATTTCTTTATTAGATATATTTCGTTTTCTGACATAAGGTCAACCCTCAACGGCTAGGGACTAGTCCACCATCTTAACAGTCAAAGGCAACACTGTGTTATGATTTTAAAAATTTTGTAGAATTTTGGGATTCTTGCGTAGACTGATGGGGAGAAGATGTCAACCAACTCTGGAGGGTTAGTATCATGTTGTTTCCCATCCTCATATAACAGACAGTTTTACAATTTTTACTCAGCTGGCTCTCATTACATCAAGCATAATCTCAAATCAGGATCAGTAGTATTTTCTTGAACTATGAGGACGCCTGTGTGAATGAAGACAGTAATTAACTACCCATCGCGTAAATAGCTATTTCAATAGTTAAAGGTCATGGGATTAATTTGTCAGAAGGGCTATTTTGCAAAGGATTATTGGATTATAAAATAAGACGTAATATTGGATCGACTGATTTCATGAATGACGAATCACAATTTTTGACATAGCCATAATTTCCTGGGGGTAACTGCTAATACAGAATATAAGAAACAAGTGTGGCCAGCCTTTCAGAAAAAATTCCTCAGACTTAGAAGACGAAAATATTTTTTATGTTCAAGTGTTTGGAAGCGCTTGATTTACATGTCAGAGAAAATTTTCTATTTTTCTTCATATTCGCATCAACCATGTGAAACACACGGCAACAGATCGTACCTGCAATACATGAAACTCTTTCTTAGATAAAATGTTCCGGTTACCTTTAGTTAGAATGTATAGTAAGCTGTAATTCATAGTTTCGTCGTCAGGGTTTGCTGTTACAATAGAACGAAGATAATGTTGACATGATGACGCACTTCACAACTTTTGTTGATGTGCAACTAATATCACTGCTCTATTTATATAAAGAAGAACGCATAAACTGATTGAACCTATGGTCTAGGAATAGCGACATTATCAAAACGGCCTCAGTCCCGATTCGAAATCCGCCATCGCTTAAGTTTTGATTCATAATCAGCAGTGGCAACCGAAGACTTCCGGGGTAAGAAGCCACCCTCATTCTGCCAGCAGCCTTGTAAAAGAGGGCAGAAGCGCAGACAGAGGTTCAGGACACTCTCTTGTTCTTGGAGTGGCAAACTGCCTCTAACGGTGGATGAATCAGCAATGATCAACGGCATGAGGATGCAGAAGGCAATGGAAACCACTGCACTAATGGTACATAACGTGTATCCTCAGGACATGTGGCCCGTGACTGAAAAAGTGTTATGATGAGCTAGCCATTGGCAAAAGATTCCATAATAGCCCCCATTCGATCTCAGCAAGGGAACTGCCAAAGGGGAGGTGGCCACGGGAAAAAGATTGAAAAATCAACGGAAGGATAACATTATACTATCCGAGGCGTGGAATGTCAAACGCTTCAGTGTGATAAGGAAACTAGAAAGTCTGAAAAGGGAACTGCAAAGACTCAGTCTAGATATAGTAGGAGCCAGTGAAGTGGAATAGAAAGAAGTCATAGATTTTTGGTCAGGTGAGTATAGGGTAATATCAACAGCAGGACAAAATGGTATAATGGGAGTACCATTCGTTAAGAATAGGAATGTAGGGCAGAGAGTATGCTACCATGAACAGATCAGTGATAGGGTTTTTCTTATCAGAATCGACAGCAATCCAACACCGACGATGATATTTCCGGCGCACATGCCGACGTCGCCAGCTGAAGATGAGAAAGGAGGAGGAAGACTAATTGAGTTCTGTAATAAATTTCAGCTACTGATAACGAATACTCTGTTCAAGAATCACAAGAGAAGGAGGTATTCTTGGAAAAAGCCGGGTGATACGGGAAGATTTCAGCTAGATTACATCTTGGTCAGACAGAGATTCCCACATCAGACACTGGATTGTAAAGCGTACCCAGGAGCAGATATAGCCGCAGATCGCAATGTATTAGTGATGAAGAGTAGGCTGGGGTTTGAGAGATTAGTCAGGAAGAATCAATACGCAAAGAATTGTGATGCGGAAGTGCTATGGAACGACTAAACACACCAGAAGTTCTCTAAGGCCGTAGATACAGCAAGAAGGAATAGCTCAGTAGGCAGTACAGTTGAAGAGGAATGGACATCTATAAAAAGAGCAATCACAGAAGTTGGAAAGGAAAAGGTAGCTACGAAGAAGGTAAGTGTGAAGCAGCCTTGGGTAACAGAAGAAATACTTCAGTTGATCGTTGAAAGGAGAAAGTACAAAACTGTTCAGGGAAATTCAGGAATACAGAAATACAAGTCGCTTAGAAATGAAGCAAATAGGAAGTGCAGGGAAGCTAAGACGAAACGGCTGCACGAAAAATTTGAAGAAATTGAGAAAGAAATGATTATCGGAAAGGCTGACTCAGCATATAGGAAAGTCAGAACAACCTTCGGTGAAAGTAAAGTCAAGGATGGTAACATTAAGAGTACAACGAGAATTCCACTGTCAAATGCAGAGGAGAGAGTGGATAGGTTGAAAGAGTACGTTGAAGGCCTCTATGAGAACGAAGTTTGTCTGATTTGATAGAAGAAAAAAAGGAGACCATTCAGAAGAGACAGAGTATCAGTACTAGAATCAGAATTTAAGAGAGCTTTGGAGAACTTATGTAAGGACGAAGAGATATATTACATTCCATCAGAATTTCTAAAATCATTGGGGGAAGTGGCAATAAAACAACTATCCACGCTGGTGTGAAGAATATACCAGTCTGGTGCCATACCATCTGACTTTCGGAAAAATATCACCCAGACAATTCCAAAGACTGTAAGAGCTGAAAATCTCGAGAATTATTACACAATCAGCTTAACAGCTCATGCAGCCAAGTTGATGACAAGAATAAGACACAAGAGAATGGAAAAGAGAACTGTTACCTGACGATTCGTTTGGCTTTAAGAAAGGTAAAGGCACCAAGCAAGCAATTCTGACGTTGAAGTTGACAATGGAAGTACGACACAAGAAAAATCAAGACATGTTCATAGGAAATATCGACCTAGAAAAAGCGTTCTAGGACGTAAAATGGTGCAAATGTTCGAAATTTTGAGAAAAATAAGGTTAAGATATAGGGAGAGATGGGTAATGTGCACTATGTACAAGAACCAAGAGCAAATAATAACAGTGGACAACCGAGAAAAAAGTGCTCGGATTAAAAAGAGTGTAAGGTATGTAGTCTTTCGCCGCTGCTGTTTAATCTGCAGATCGAAGAAGCAGTCAGTGATGGAGATAGAAGAAAGTTTCAGGTTTGGAATTAAAATCAAATGTGAAAGGATACCAATAATACGATTCGGTAATGACTTTCCTATCCTGAGTGAAACTGATCTGCTGAATGGAATAAACAGTCTAGTGAGTACAGAATATGGACTGATAGTAAATCGAAGAAAGACGAAAGTAATAGAACTAGCAGAAATGAGAACAGCGAGAAACATAATAACAGGACTGATGGTCACAAAGTAGATGAGGTTAAGGAATCATGTTATCTAGGCAGCAAAACAGCAAATAACTGTCAGAGCAAAGAGAACATAAAAAACAGACTAGCAATGGCAAAGGGCATTCTAGCCGAGAGAAGTCTACGATCAACGTAGGCCTTATTATTAGGTTGAAATTTCTGAGAATGTACGTGTGGAATGCAGCACAGTGTGTTAGGGAAACATAGACTGTGGGAAAACCGGAACAGGAGAGAATCATAGAATTTGAGACGTGATGCTACAGACGAATTCTGAAAATTAGGTGGGCTGATAAGGTAAGGAAAGAGGAGATTCTGGACAGAATCGAAGACGAAAGTAATATGTGGAAAACACTGACAAGAGACAGTGTAACGTCCCACTGGTTAGAGAGTAGTTACAAATGGTTTAAATGCCTGTGAATATCTTGCCTTCGGTTTCCCTCGGCTACTGCATATATGAGCTAAAATACCCTTGTTCAATAAATACACGATACCATAATGGATTTCACTACAACGATGTAGGCCACAACTGAAGTAAAGTAAGTACGTAGATTTATTCACTTCAAAACTCATGTCTTTCGAGCTCATGATTGGTCTTCAGTGTAATTAGCCTCGTTGTTACTACTACAACTAACTGATGGTAGCACATACTAAACTGGCGTTATTAAATAGTCCAGATGTAGTAATCTGATAGAAATGCGTGTGTGAGGTCCATTGCATTGTTCAACACTAATACTCAACGAAGTACCAATATAAAGTCACATATCATTCTGCCTTTTGTGATATTAAATCAAACTGTTTAACACTCTGAAATAATCTGTCACTGCACTGTTCTAATATACTGTTTTAGACAATGTCCAACACATGAGTTGCTTTATTGTAAATCCAAACCTGAATCATGTACCAAGAACTTATCTCAACTGTATGCACACAACTGACCTCTAGTGAGTCCAACACTCGTGTGCCCAAACAACACTCGAGGCCGAGTATCTATACTCTTCCTACAATGTACTACTGGTTATAATAATGCAAAACATAATTTATAATATGAAATAGTTTAACAACATTATCAAACACTCTATAATATTCCCTACTTTGCTAGAAGTTTAAGATATTTTATAAACACATGAAAATCACATTAATATTGAAATTGCAGAAATAAACAGTCTAACAATGCTAAACGATCAGTTATCTATATCTTGTTGATTGGACTCGAGATTTAATTCCTACCATTTACAGATGATGAAAACGAAATATATTATTTCGTCATCTAAATATTTTCCATATATTAATTTCCTAAATCTGATTTTGATTGTTTATGGTACAAAGGGTATTGTAACTACTGTTGTTTGGTATTACTATTATTCTTCTAAAACCCTTTTTCCTATTATCGAAAAGTAATTGAATTTAATTCTAGCTGGAGATATAAGAGTATTGATCTAGTAATACATAATGCAGGGGTGGTAACTGTAAGCCTGGAATGTTACACACACCCCTAACCAATCTATAAATTTATGTGAAATCGAAATTGATAGATTTGCTAGCGTAAAAGATATAAAAATGGCAGGTCATCATACTGACACTAACTCTATACACTTTTTTCATATTTTTCTGCTTAATCCTACTTTGATCATGAGTTCTAAAACCTTATTTATACAAATTTGCTTTTTAAGTTTACATATTACACAACAATTACACTTTCCACTTTTACATGAATACACATACTATTTTTGAATAAAATTAGTAATTAATTTTTCAGCACATCAACAATTTGGTGTGCATCTGTACTTCTGTTCAGTTCACTGATGCTCAGTCACAGGGAACTCTTGCAGTTCCTTAGATTTATTTGGTCCTTTATCCACCCTCTATTATCTGCAGTTCCTCTGCTCCTTTCATTCAATGTGGTGTTCCATGGAAACATAAATACATACAGTCAGACACTGTTTCATAACTTATTTCATACTTGATCTTAAAGTACGAGAATATCACTACATTAGTCATTTACAGACATTTCTTACATATACATAATAATAATAATTCACACTGCAAAATAAAAAATTACATTAAGAAAATTACATGCTCCTTTTTAGGAAAGTGGAAGCCCCTATAAAAAACAGAACTAACACTCACAAAAACTTGCTACCATAAATCTACAAATGATTCCTGTCACCTTCAAACTTATTACTAATTTCCTTAAGTACGATTGTACCCACCAAATCCTCAAATTCTGTCATCCCTAGTTAAAGGCCACTACATACTTATTTATCAACAATTTTAGCTGATGTTCGTTCAATCAGGTTCCTACTCTGCTTAAGTTGATCCATTACTTAACTCTGGCTTCATCAATTAGTTTACAGTTCAAGTCAAATCTTATTTCATGTTCGTATTTTCACCATAAGCTCACCAACAGATTTAGCTTTCCTTTTGCCAAAGATTACTTAATTGCCTTCTCAAAATTATCTCTTTTTCACTATCAATCAATTCTGCATGACCAATTAATTGTGTCCTACTATACTTCCTTACACAGGGTCTGTAAACATAAGCTTTATTACTTTTTGATCAAATTCCTCAATAACCTCAAACTTCATAATAATTCACGAAAATTCCTTACTCATAGTTCAACCTCATACTTCATTAAAATCAACATCTTCATAACATCATACTTCATGTAGATTCAACTTCATAATAGATCTCATAGCTTCTTCAACTCATCATTACACCATTCCATTTCACCTTAATACTCGATTATTCGTCTAATCACTGTACAATAGTATACTGCAACACTACATCTGCTTGGTCATCAATCCAACATATATGTTTCCAAAATCACTTTATTTTATATTCATCTTAAATCAGGAGAAGAATCATCTTCGACTTCCTACAGTCAATACTTTTTATGCTTTTACATTCTGTGACTGCCAATATTTTTCCATTTACTCACTGAAGTTTCCATATCATTGCAATACAGTAGAAACCTTGAGCTAACCCCCCTGCTTCTCCAAATTCTTTGATATATTAAATGGCAAATTACAACAATTCAATATGATAATAACACGCTCCAAAAGTGCATTCTTAACCTAAAATAGCCACAAATTCAGCCTAGCACATTGTAATATACGAATAAAACAATTATATACTATTTTTCACTAGTTATGGTTCTTTACCATAATATTAATCACTGTCACTTTTGTCACAGTCCCAACACTCCTTGTTGCAGTCATATATAAACTTCAATACATTTCAGTATAGTAGAGGAGTTGTAACCTCCAACAATCACAAAGACATAGTACAATAACACTGATTTTTTATTACTTAATTTACTATACTAAGACAGAAGAAAACGTGAATTCTAGAAATAGAAGTTAAAACAGTGCGTAAGAAAAGAAGTATCACAAACACTCAGCTAAGGGAAGGCACCAATTCGCCACATAGTGTATGCATCAAAGAATGAAGCACCCCTTCATATCCATTATCCTCTAACTGAGTCTGCTCAGTAACCCTTTCGCCAAAGGTCAGGTTTCCTAGTTTCCTGAAATATTCTCTATGGTTTGGGACTGACCTAATGTGCTGTATGGGAGTAACATATAGTTTTAAGTCTATTATATTCTTCAACCCCCAACTATCTATTCTACCTTGGGTACACAAGCACTTAGGCATTGTCATGCACTATTCCCAATGCTTTAAATGGACATTGATAAACATGCAAGAATTACCTTGTTTCTGTGTTTACTTCACCAGATTACTCTTTCATGTTTACTAAAAACAAGTCATTAATTTTAAAACTGGTCAGTTTAATTTCCCTGTCATGTCTTTTCTTTCTTTCCTCTGCCTTTTCTTCATCATGTCTCGAGGCTCTTTAATCTTTTCGTCCTGAACCATTACAATTATAATTGCAAAATCAACATCTTCCCTTATAATGTTATTCAGTTGTTCACCGAACTTTGGTTCACACGGAGTATACTCTAGTGATTTATTACACCCATTGATAATTATTTTCCCAAAATCTGGTAAATGATTCGCCCATGCTGTATGCTTTTTGCTACAGTACTTTGTACATTGTCTATTTCCTTCACTACCCTCTCACTCATATTTCCTTGTGGAAAGTAAGTCGACATCTTTATATGATTAATCTTATGTGTCCCTATAAATTGCATTAATCTCTCAGAAACAAACGGAGTACCATTGTCTGATTTTGATTTACCTAGTTTATGAATGTTGTCACTTTCTAACTTATCCGCTATTGTTTTCGTAATAGCCCTTTCAATTGGATACAATTTGACATATTTTGAAGCTGCATCTAGTACAACAAATGCCTGCTTACAATCATTTGTTGAAGTGGGTAGGGGACCTAGGAGGTCAATGCAGGCTAGACCATGAGGATCTACTGCTAACATTGAGTGCTTAAAACCTTTTGCTGGTATGGTAGTCAGTTTCACTCTCTGACATTTATCACAACAGATCAGCCTTTGTCGAACCCTTGTACACATATTATTGAAATGTACTGTTTCCTGCAATTTAGCTACTATTTTTCTTATTCCATAATGCCCATAGCTTACGTGCAGAAAATCAATTAAAGTGTCAACATGCTGTTCTGGAAAACAGAGTTTCCACTCTTCTTTATCTAAAGTCTTCCTTCTGAATAACGCCCCCTTATGAATAGTATAATATTCCTTCATCTTCGGTTCATTGTCAGAATTGTAGAATTGCTTTACTAATCTCAAATTTGGGTCTTTATTTTATTCTCTCCTCTTTTATTGACAGACATTTGTAGCTACCTTTCCATCTTTCAACCCTTAAGTATAATACAATTTGACTCGACCTTCTGAATTCTCATCATTGTTACTGTCTCTTTACCTGTTGGCATTCTTGATAGGGCATCTGCCACTACATTATCCTTTCCTTTTATATATTTTATTCCTAATTCTAACTGGTGAACATACAAATCCCACCTGGTTAACCTTTGATGTCTTAATCTATACTGCTGCAAAAATCTCAAAGCTTTGTAGTCGGCATACACCACCGTTTTGTGGTCTAACGAGTAGCATTTGAATTTCCGAAACCCAAATATAATGGCCAAGGCCTCAAACACAGAAATATGGTAGTTCTTCTCATGCAATTGTAATGTCCTACTTGCAAACTCTATTGTCCTGTGCTCGATCCCTTTCTCTGTATTGACTATTTGAAAAATTTCTACCCCCAAACCGCTATAACTTGAATCAGTACTCATGCAGAACGCCAAAGAGAAATCAGGGTGAAACAACACTCTACTATTCACTAGTTCCCTCTTTAGTTTCCTAAATGCTTCCTCACATACTTGTGTCCAGTTCCAAGGAACATTTTTCTTTAACAAATTGCTTGAACATGGGTGATTAAATGATTGGTCTGACACATACCTCATATAAAATCTAAATAATCCAAACACCAATTTTAAATCCTTTGTATTATTTGGCGCTGAAAAATCTTCTATAGCCCTTAAGTTTGTTGGTTCTGGTCTAATCCCATTTTTATCAATCCCATGTCCTACAAATACTATCTCTTTCTTCACAAATTCACACTTATTTAATTTCACCTTCATCCCCCCTTTATACACTGCTTTCATCAGTTTATCGAAGATTTTACAATGCTCAAACCAATCTGCATTACCAATTAATATATCATCCACATACACTGTGACTTTATTACTTAATCCCTGTCCTAAGATCTTATCATGAGCCCTGATAAAAATACAAACAGACGAATTCAAGCCAAATGGCACAATACAGTACTGGTAACATTTACCTTTGTGCAAAAATTCTGTACAAGGTCTAGACTCTTTTTCCAATTTAATATTCCAATACCCACACATTACATCAAATGAAAACAGATATCTAGTACCATGAAACTTTTGTAGAACTACCTCTATGTCCGCAAGCCTATAACTTTCTCTTTCTACTATCTCATTTAATTAGCTCACATCTAAAACCGCTCGCACATCCCCATTCTTCTCTTTCACAAAGACTAAGCCATTGTTTCATCTACTGTTAGATCTTTCAATTATTCCCCATCATAACATACTCTGAATTTCTCACCTAACTGCTTCCTTTTATGCAAATAGGATAGCATAGGGTTTGAAAAAGAAAGGTTCATATTCGTTGAAAGACAATTTGCATTCAAAGTCTTTTACTAACCCCGGCCTATCTGAAAACACTTTACATTAATATCTGTCTCACCAACCCCCATTAACCGGCAGCAAAATCTATAGTCACATTCCATTTACACAAGAATTCTGTACCTAGACTTATATCCAGGCTGAGACCTGGTTCCACCAGAAATCTACACTCACTTAATTGACTAGAAATTTCAACAGACAGGAACATTTCCTGCATAATCGGCTTAGTCATTTTACCAGTAGCACCAACTACCCTTATACCAGATTCATGCATGACCGCCACATTCTTAATGTCTTTAATTGATTCAAAAAATGCCTGAGATATTGCATTCAGTTGCCCGCCATGGTAGCCGAGAGTGCTGCTTCCTGGACTCGGGTAGGCACGCTGGCCCCGGATCGAATGCACCCGGCGGATTAATGACGAGGGCCAGTGTGCCAGCCAGCCTGGGTGTGGTTTTTAGGCAGTTTTCCACATCCCGCTAGGTGAATACCAGGCTGGTCCCCACGTTCCGCCTCTGTTACACGTACCGCAGACGTTTGAAACACGTTTGCAATATTTCACGATTTACACTAGATGCAGACAGCTGGGGTACACTGATTCCATCCCTGGGGATGTGGGGTTGCGGCAGGAACGGCATCCGGCCACCCGTAAAACTAACTTGCCAAATCCGTTCTTACCACGCCAACTCTGCGATCGCTGCAGGACTGTGGCGTAAGCGAAAGAAAGAAAGAATATTGCATTCAGTTCTCTTCCACTGTCCAACAAGCATTTTATGGGTGTACCTTGTAACTTAGCCATAACTGTAGGATGCCAATTACTATCATTATTATCTTTAGGGTCCTCTTCTTACAACAAATCCTCATTGATTTTCTCCTCAAAAAACTATCATCTGGTTCACCAAAAACATCATCTGTTACAGTCAAGTGACATACTGCATGATCCCCTTCGTCGATTACATCACCTACAAAATACACATCTTCCTCATCACTCCTTCAAACATTATCCACTCTTTGGTTATTAGGTTATCTTTCTCATCATACACATATTCAGACATTTCATCTACTTCACTAATATCCCTATTACTTGATGTATCACTATCCAAACCGTCATTGTCGTCACTATCATCTCCTTCTAATGCCCAGCTAACCAACTGTTCCCAGTATTACTTTTCAGACCATAAGGCCAAACACTTTAATGATTTTTCACACTCTAACCTATTACAACTTACATCATCATACTAATCAACCCCTGAATTATCCATGCTGTCTATGTTAGTTTCTATTAAATTTGTGGGTTCCTGTTTCTAACATTCTGCGTGGTGTCTGTAGTTCTATGTCGTGTCTCCCTACCACTTTCGCGCAATGACGCTCTGAGCGTGTTTTTTAGGGAATTGACTAGTTTGAACCTGGGACCTTTGACTGGTAAGGAGATGCCAGACCACACATGACATGTAGAGTTCAGAAGAGTTCAGAGAGACTAGCACTGATATAACCAAATACTTAATGATTTCAGTGTCAGCTCCACTGCACTCCCTGTAAAAGATTCTTAATACTAACTAAATTTGGTGGAAGGGGTTCAAGGCTTTCCTATTTTTAGTTAGCTGGTAAAATAACGTCGAAAAAGCAGTTAAGTTTACCATTGGAAATTTTATTCTACTCACAAAACATTGTTTATAAATTGCAATATTGATAAAAGGAAATATTTTAATACAGGTTGATAAAAACCAACTGTGTTCAACAAAAATGTGAACGAATATCCCCTGAGTGGGTTTCCAAGTTCTACAATGGATCGAAGGATGACCTATGCCATATCACATCTATAACCTAGATTTAAGTTTCATAAAAGAGAAAACTATCAAAATGGTCTAATGTGACCCTCAGTTATCTATAATTACTTATCTATCTTGTCGTAAATTACAATGGCTGATGTGGCTTCTTAATAATTATATAACAGAAAAATCATCGCGTTTCAGATTTTAACTTACGTAGCAAATGTGAAATCCATGAGCTTCAATTGACGATCGACACTAGTATTACTTAAAAAGGGGATGTAACAGATGAGACTTCTGCAGTTCTGAGTGAAGCCTTATGCACTCAAAAATGCGGCATCGCGTGCGTTCATTACCTTGTCGGTGTTCGTCAGGGGGCTGCGGCCGGCACAGCTCCCTGCATCTCGCCGTCTCGGAAGCAACTCTTTCCTAGCTTCTCCTTACTACGATTTACCGAAGTTGGTTAAAAAAAACTGTCTGGCTGTGTTTTCATCTGACCAATCAGGGTCTCAATGTTAACCTTAAGCTCCGCCTACAAAAATTCTGTCTATCCAATGAGAAACGTTATACTTTTCGTGGTGGGGCAGTGTTTTTAAAGTTTGCAACGTAACAGAGACGCGAAAAAGTCTCACGCTAAAACTTGCGGCTGGTGTGGCCCTTTTAGTGTTATCGTAAGATCTATACTGTTCTTCTGGAGGGCTCTAGCTATTAACATGAGCTGGGGGTGGTCCTGTCGGTTAGCTGGTGACGTGGGTGTCCGTGCCTTACCGTAGGGCCTTCTAGCTTAATACGGTTCTGCTCTCGGCTTCTGTTCTCGTTTCTCCCCTCGGAACTGCGTCTGTCTCACGGTGGGAAGGTATGACATGCAATTTAGGCATTCTTGTGTTAGTCTGTGGTATTCCATTTGCCCACTTGTTACTCGTATTACTTTGGTTAATTTAATGTCACGATTTATTCGGAGCTATGTGACATACTACTGGATTTGCTTATCATGTCAGGGTTTTCATGGAAGGTATTGGATTTGCCTGACACCTTACATGTTCTTCAGAAAACATTTCTACATTATCTACCCATTTTTTTTGGTACCCTAATATCTTCACTAGCGCTATAGTCACGTTCATTGCTCACACAGGGTTTTGATTGTCTAAATATTGGCCCTGCTGCATCTCTTATCCTAGTTCGGACCCCGACAGGAGCAGAAGTCATTTTAAATTGTGGTGCCTCCCACTGTTATTCCTGTTGTCTGTCGATTGAGCTGTCATTTCTCTCTCTCCCTTGATCATCTGTTACTGCCTCACTTCAGGAATTTCCACCATTCCTATAACCATTACCGTTATTATACCCATTTTGCTTTCTAAAACTCCTATAGTTGCTACCTCTTCTTTGCTCATTTTGCCCTCTATCATTTTGGAAATTCCTACTACTCCTGTAACCGTTATCATTATTATAATCTCTATCTTCTCTGGAATACCTGTCGATTCTCTGTACGTTCTTTAAATTCCTATTACTTCTATGGCCATTGTCATTACTATAATTTCTCCCCTCTCCAGAATTTATATCATTATAGTATCCTTTCTCCTCTCTGAAGTTTCTCTCCCTGTTAGCGTGGGGTTCTCTATTGTGGTTATCCCTATTCCCATAACCCCTACTTCCTTCCACTGCAGCCTTTGCTCTATTCTTCCCACATAACCCAAGAATTTACTAATATTATCTCCAGGAGCTGGAATAAGCCATTCTTTTATTTTACCTGGCAAATTATTTTCCAGTCTGACTCACTACTAAGATCCAAATACTTCACTTTTCCAATCCACTTTTCACAAAACTCTGTAATCGTTCCCTTCCTATCATTATATCTGCCTTCACCCCAGAAGTCATCCAATATCATTTGTTGCTCATCTTTAGACCAATATTTGTCTCGAAAAGCTTGCTTGAACTCTTCCCACAAAGAACATTTTTCTGAAATCTCAGCTGCCCAACTGTAAGATTCAGATTTCATATACCCTCTTACAAAAGAAATTTTCTCTTGGTCATTCATTTTCTATTTTACTGTCAATAGTGATCAAGCACTTCCCTTTTAGGTTTTTTCACACTGTTTCCAACTCTCTTTTAAAATTATCTGCAGTAACTCGAATTTGAGATTCTACTGCCTTTCTGTTATCAGAACAATTACTGTTAGCTTTCTTAATACAGGAATCAACTGCTTCTTCCACTTTCCCATCACAGTATTCTACGATACTATTAATTTTAGTATACAATTGTTGTCTACTGTACTTATTTTCGCTTCGAAATTACTAGTAACATATTCAATGGTTGCATTTAAAGCCTTCGTAAGGTCCTGCTGACTTTTTTGTAACTTTAGGTCAAAACCTGATTCCAGCTTGCTAATTTTGCTGTCAATAGTAGCACACATTTCACTTTTGAAATTATCATATTACTGTCCATATCACTCATGTTGCTAGCCAAACCACTGATTTTGCCATTGATTTTACAGTCAATTTCCCTCTTTATACTACCTATGTCATTCTTAGTACACGAATCGCTTCTCAAACTACTCATGCTGCTGTTCATATTACTATCTAGACCACTGTTTTGTTGTCAATGTTACTATTGATCAGATTAGCCATCACCATTAACATTTCATTGTTCTCGAAACTTAACCTTACATCACAATGTTCCTGCGAGACACCTTTTTGCTCTGTCACAACATCACTATTTGGATTTACGTTAGTTTCTTCAACTTTAATATTATGGATATCAAAATTACTAGGCTTTACAACGGCAGTCTCGCCCGTATGCGGTAATTTTACACCACTATCGTCTCCACTCCGTTCTCCAGATATCAATTTCTGTAAATCATTAAAACAGGCGTATTTCCATTTCTTTGAATGATACATATTCCATCTACCCTTTCGCTATTCATGATTCTGTATTAACACATCTCAACAATTAACCCTAATGTGTAACACTACGCATATACCTGTTCTAGGCAGTCAATCTGCCTTCTTTATCGTTCAGACGACATCCGCCATTTCCAGGTACCGGTACTTGACTGCATCCGCGTAGTAAACAAACTACGTCCTGCTATTTCTGAAGTTACAAAGTATGTGGTTGTAGAACTTCCAAAAGGCTGCGTCTTCTGAACCGACGTCGTCCCTTCTTTCCCGCTGGCAAACTTTGAACTTGTTGTTATTTTGAAGTAAACAATTCCAAAAACTATCCGCACTTCTATATATTTCCAAATGTTAATTTCAGTAACAGTTCTTTACTTGAGAGAGCAATGTATGCGATATGTTTTTACACACAATATGACAGTAAATGTCATGGTTTTCCTCACCCGGGGCACCATATGTAACGTCTTACCGGTTAGTGAGTAGTTAAATATGGTTTAAATACCTGTGAATAACTTGCCTTCGGAGGTCCTCGACGACTGCATACACTTGCTAAAATATGCTTTTTTCCCTAAATACACGATACCATAATGGATATCACTACAATGATGTAGGCCACAACTGAAGTAAAGTACGTAGATTTATTCACTTCAAAACATGTACCTTATGAGCTCAGGATCAATCTTCGGTATAATAAGCCTCGTTATTACTACAGCTAACCAACGGTAGCACATACTACAAGGCGATATTAAATAGTCCAGATGCAGTAATTTGATAGAAATGTATGTGTGAGGTCCATTGCATTGTTCAACACTAATACTCAACGAAGTACCAATATAAAGTCACATATCATTCTGCCTTTTGCGATATTACCTCAAACTGTTTAACACTCCGAAATAACCCGTCACTGCACTGTTCTAATATGCTGTTTTAGACAATGTCCAACCCACGAGTTGCTCTATTGTAAATCCAAACCTGAATCATGCACGAAGAATTTATCTCAGCTGTACACACAGATCTGTCTTCTAGTGGGTCCAACACTCATCTGCCCTAACAATACTGGAGGCTGAATATTTATACACTTCCTACAACATACTACTGGTTATAACAATGCAAAACATAATTTATAATATGTAATAATTTAACAACATTATCAAATACTCTATAATATTCCCTACTTTGCTAGAAGTTTAAGACATTTTATAAACACATGAAAATCACATTAATATTGAAATTGCAGAAATAAGCATTCTAACAATGCTAAACGATCAGTTACCTATATCTTGTTAATTAGGCACGAGATTTAATTCCTACCATTTAAAGATGATGAGAACGAAATATATTATTTCGTCATCTAAATATTTTCCATATATTAATTTCCTAAATCTGATTTTGATTGTTTATAGTACAAAGGGTATTGTAACTACTGTTGTTTGGTATTGCTATTATTCTTCTAAAAGCCTTTTTCCTGTTATCGAAAAGTAATTGAATTTAATTATAGCTGGAAATATAAGTGTATTGATCCTGTAATACATAATGCAGGGGTGGTAACCATAAACCTGGCATGTTACGACAGGACATTGTACTGGGACGCGAAATTGAAGCGTCACCCATCTACCAGTGTCAGCCCAGTTTGCAGGTGAATATAAGTTTAATTTAGTGTTTTGGTTATGTATTTTGTAATATTTGTAATGATTGTGAATTGTCTAAAGTTTTGTATTTATTTTTTATGTTTCATGTACGGAGAGGGCGGCGCAACGAACGTAGACAGCATCTTCACTGCTGGGACCAAAGAGAAAATTGCTGGCCACTAGACGTCGCGGGGCGACAGCCAAAGAGCAACAGAAGATCCTGAAACCGAGTTGTTGCGTCGTGCTTCTAAAAACTGAAAAAATAAGAATTTGTAATGTTTCTACCACAATGACGTCATAGAAAGTTTAATCATGTTGTAAATGTTCAGTCCTCTCTTGTCAAGGCTCAGGTTCACATCTATATGTAGGAAGATAAACTAGTGGATGCTACTAAAGTTTAAATACGTGTTCCGAGAATTTATTTATGAAGAATATGTTTGGACAAGAAGAGAATAGAAGCTTTCGAAATGTGGTGCTACAGAAGAATGCTGAAGATAAGGTGGGTAGATCACGTAACTAATGAGGAGGTACTGAATAGGATTGGGGAGAAGAGAAGTTTGTGGCACAACTTGACTAGAAGAAGGGATCGGTTGGTAGGACATGTTTTGAGGCATCAAGGGATCACAAATTTAGCATTGGAGGGCAGCGTGGAGGGTAAAAATCGTAGAGGGAGACCAAGAGATCAATACACTAAGCAGATTCAGAAGGATGTAGGTTGCAGTAGGTACTGGGAGATGAAGAAGCTTGCACAGGATAGAGTAGCATGGAGAGCTGCATCAAACCAGTCTCAGGACTGAAGACCACAACAACAACAACAACATGTTAATGAATTACTAATTTATTTGACAAGATTATTAATTTTGACAACGTTCATCGCGAGTTTGAGTCTTGAAAGTTTATTCAATGTGATTCTAATATTTATTAAATCAGATAACTTGCATTAATATAATTTCTGAGAAGAAACAAAACGACATCTAAATTGAGAAAAAGTTTGCGCAAACCAATAGGACTGAGTGACGTAATTCTGCGCATACGACTCAAATGATGATGTTTTACAGTTTCGTTCAAAAACCATTCAGAGACAATTTAAAAAGAATTTAAATAATTTTGAAGTGTATTGTAACTGACGTAGGTGACGAAGTCTGCACATGGTCATATGTCAAAAGAAAATCATTTATACAAAACTATACGTCGTTACACTACAACATCTGTTAAGACGTTCGGGAACTATGGTACTAGAGAGAGGCGTAGAGTGCAAAATCTGTAGAGGAAGACAGAGATTTGAATATATCCAGTAAATAATCGAGGACGTAGGTCTCAAGCGTTACTCTGAGATGGAGAGGTTGGCACAGGAAAGGAATTCGTGGTGGGCCGCATCAAACCAACCAGAAGACAGCTGACCCAAAAAAGCAAAAAACTGGTTATTTTTCAGCATGAGTTTTGGTTTCATTACAATGCAATAGAAGTGTACTGAAATGTATATTTGGCAGTGACCATTAGCAGATGGTAATGATATTATTCAGCTCTTCTGTGGTAAATGAGGAGGGTACATTGGCCGTTTCGTTGATCCCTTTTTGTTTAACATACTTTTCGTGCCTTGGGAGCATTTGATCTGGCTTACAATTCTTCACGAGCTGAGCGGCTATTTGTACTGTCGTTACGTTGACATAGGTTCTAGAGTGGTTGGGTCACTGTTAAGGCGTTTCAGCGACCTCCATGCTTTGTGACTGCTCTTGGTAATACTGAGTTCCTCCATTAATATGGTCCAGTTCTTATTCTTTCTCTTGGCATCTCATTTTGAGCTGATTAATTGATAACCCGCCTCTGCAGTGGTTTCTTTCAGGGGATTGGCCTCAAAGAGAGGTCGTTTTGCCTTTGAGCCTTTGTCGTTGTTGTTAGACCTTGGATATTGTTCGTGTTGCAACCTCTGGGGATGGAGAGTCGTGATCATTTTTAACGATTTCCGCAAATCTGTCGCATGAGCTTGGGATGCCTATAAGAGTATCCGCAGCATTATAAAATAACTTCTGAAACTTGGGCTAATCGGTTTTTGAGAACTATACCCGCGTTTGAAGTGGATGCTATAGGATCTGGCTATAGCAGTAACTCTTCCTGAGGGTACAAATAACTGTATATACACAGATGATAGGACAATTACAGCACATTGGGAACGGATTGTTTGGGCATAAGCCCTTGATACATTGGTGTTTTATCCGGTCGCTCAGAAATATCGGATCTGGTTTAGAATCTGTGCGCCATCTAGCAATTTTTGAAAGAGGCTGGTAATTTATTATCTTGTGAGAGAACTGGACTATTTCTTTCTGCCCATTGGTTCACCGCATCTCCTCTTGTGGTCGTCTGGGCCCGGAGACCGCTGTCGCTGTTGAAATGCCCAGGCACGAAATGTACCGTTTCAGTGTCAAATGAAAATTTTTGCCTTAGTTTCAGTGTGTCTTGCTTTACACATAGAGGTAACAGTGCAGTTGTTCAGTTCTGCTGTTAGCATATCCGTTCCGTTCGCCTCAGGTATACAGAGTGAATATCAATAAAATAGACAAACTGCAGGGGCGGACTGCTTAGCTTAATGGAGCCGGCACGGTAGCTCAGCGTGAGCGGTCAGAGGGTTAGCTGCCCTCTGTAATAAAAAAACTGAGTTAATCGATCAACAAGGAACTTAAACGGATGTCGTACGACGTACGCCACGAGCAGATGCAACGAACATAAAGGAACAAAATGAGATCTGAAAAAAAAGAAAATTAAAAAATTAAAAAGGTAACGTGCTTGCCTACCAAACAGCGGGCCCGGTTCGATTCTCGGCAGTGCTGGAGATTTTCTCCGCTCGTGGACTGGGTGTTGTTTTGTCCTCATCCTCATTTCATCCTTTCACCCTTATCACCGGCACCCAAGTCCCCTGATGTAGCGTTGACTGAAATAAGACTTGCACTCAGCTGCCGAACTTTTCCGGATAGCGCCTCCCGGCCAATAATGTCACACGATAATTTCATTTCTTTTTGCATGGGCGGATTCCTGTCTGAAAATGTCCGAAAAAAGCTCCTATAAAAATGTGTCCGGAAATGCGCCGTTGTCACGCTTTATGAAGCTGATGAGCGACAATTCTTCTGACAATGTGCAGTGTGTTCCTTGTGTGTTGGAGGCTGTGTGATTGACGCAGCGTACTGTAAGCAGCAGAGTGGTTCTGTATTCGTGTCGGGAGTAAGCCAAGATGGTGTCAGTGTAGGGTCTCATAGATAAATACGGCCGAGAGGCAGCACGCATATACCCAAACAAGTACCTCACAGACATCAGCCATATCACACAACATTTCAAGACCTTTTTCTTGGCGTTTGTGTGATCACGAGTCCTTTTAGACACAAGAGCGCGCAAGGAGGTGGCGGACTATACGTATGCAAGTGTAGTCCGCAGCTTGCATGGTGTAGGCCAAAGTACGATTACGTGTATCCTGCATGAAAACCACCACAACTGCTGCAATCCGTTGGAGGTCTTTTTGAAGACCTGTTGTGACATGGATGCGATGCAGCCCTTTACTGTGTCCCGCAAAGATTTGTCGTCGTTGCTTGCACACTGTCCATTTCCGGACACACGTTGATAAGACCTTTTTCCTCCATTTCCATTCCCAGCAGTTTGTTGGCCATATTAATGTTCACATTGTATTAATGAAATGGACCTGGATGTAGGGCTTAACGAAAGCTGCTCTTCCATACTTTCGACGAGACCTTTCTGCAGTAAGCAGCTTGACTTGAAATCTGGGTCTCTTCTGGTAACTATCTCTGTGCTTCTCCTTATGTATAGGTCGTCACAGAAATATTGTTGACACAAGCTTAGCGACAGCTCTTCCTTGCATGTGGATATGGCTGTCTTTGGACCTGAAGATATCTTTTGTGTTTCTTAAGTTTTTCAGTTGTTTCGCTTTTGATGCTTCTGGCGTAAAAGGATCAGTCCGACTGTGTAATTAACACACTCTACAGGAAGGCTGCGTCTGAGTAGGGCTTTACCGAAAGAACAGTTGAAGCGAATTCCAACGAAAACAAAAGGGTGTGACTTCCACCTTCGCAACAAGCAGACCGACAGAAAACTACAAATCGAATGGAAAGGGGTACTATTAGATCATTACTCCCACCCAAAATACATGCGCACAACACCAGATAGGGTCCTAACATACAAGCAGCACTGCCTTAACACCAAACAAAAAAACCCTGGTAAGAAATTATATCATTCCCAAGCTAATAACCTATAAATAGAGAGCCAAGCCCACGGTCTTCAAAAATTCAGCATTTACCGTCTGTCACTCTGCCGGTGAGAATGCATGCTCGGTATTGTATAGATGGGCACCCGCAAAGCAAGATGATGTCGCCTTCGACGAGACAAGCAGAATCATCATCAGATGTTTGAAGCACACATTCGTGGAAAACATCCAGCACCTAGCCCCTCCGGACATCTGTAGAGAGTCAACTGTATTTAAAGAACAATTTAAATGAACAGAATCGGAACGTCACCTCCTGTACGGTCTCCAATCGGCTCAACAGCATTAAAATGAAGGAGAAGTCTCCTGACATTGACGGAGATTATGAAGAAACCTTTGGAGGAAGACCTCAAATCAACACTGGATGGAGCCGAAAGAGGAGCTGGCACCAGGATGTGACGCAAACTGAACCTAGAAGGCACTAAACAGACTACGTAAGGGCGCCGAAAGATAATTTAACTCTGCGAATGTGGATTACCGCAAACCACTGTGCCGCGCGAATGCACTGTGGAGGACCTTATGGCAGGAAAGACAAATACAATTGACGACTACTGTTTCTGGACAAGAAATGGTTAGCTATAGCTTAAACTCACGATGTATTTCCTGTTTTGCCGGCCGGAGTGGCCGAGCGGTTCTAGGCGCTACAGCCTGGAACCGCACGACCGCTACGGTCGCAGGTTCGAATCCTGTCTCGGGCATGGATGTGTGTGATGTCCTTAGGTTAGTTAGGTTTAAGTACTTCTAAGTTCTATGGGAATGATGACCACAGCAGTTAAGTCCCATAGTGCTCAGAGCCATTTGAATCAATGTTTTATTTCCTGTTTTTGTTTTTGATGTAACATAATCCTTAGTTAATTTTATATCAACAATTCTATGTTGAGTTTCTTTCTATAAGGGTGTTCATTAAACAGACTACATCTAATCAAAAAAGTTTTATATTCAATTTGTTTATTTCAGAGGATAACATCCAACGATACTACACTCGATGCACACCCAACCCCTTGCGCGGCTAGTGGTGGTAGTAGGGCGAGGGTGGTGGGGTGGTGGGTGGGGGCAGCTTTGAAGTCTTCAATGGAAATCCCCGTTTTTTATTGCAGATTACGATTCTACGGCAAAATATACATTCGTTTTCTCTGAAGCATTTTCTTCGTCTCGTCACAGATGGCGCTGTAATAGGAGGAACATAAATTTACGACATGCTTGTCAATAGCCCTTTAATATTCAATGGCACATGGGACCCCACTTCTATGCTACGAGGGTAGGACACGTCAGTATTTTATAACATCTAGTTGGCAACCCCATTCCTAACGTTGTATTCTTCCGACAGATTGAACAGGGGACTACTCGACGCACCACTGTAGCCGTGGCTTGAGGCGAACGCTACTCTGGTTTTTCTATTACGGTTAAGTGTTCAAATGTAGTGCTGCCAACTTCAGTACACTTATTGATTCGCTTTCCAAATTATCGTACATAGGACAGAAGAATATCTGCGGGAACGTCAGCAAAGTCGCTTCTGATGGGGTAAATGGAAATGAGCGTATGGCGTCGTTGCCCAGGAGGCCCCTATTGCGGAACGTTCGGCCGCCAAGTGCAAGTCTTATTTCATTCGATGCCACATTGGGTGACTTGTGCACCGGTGATGAGGATGAATTGATGATGAAGACAACACAACACCCAGCCCCGAGCGGAGAAAATCGCCAACCCGGCCGGGAATAGAACCCGGGCTCGCTTGCATGGGAGGCGAGGAAGTTACCATCCAGCTAAGCAGGCGGACTCTGATGCGGTCGACCATGTCTTCCCGGCCTAGGGCTGTTGACACTTGCTGGTGCACCTTATCTTTTAAATATACTTAGGAAAGAAATCTGGCAACGTCAAATAGGGCGACCTAGCACGCCAGTTAATAGTGCCATCTCTGCCGATCCACTGACCAGTGCGAACATGGTCTAATACCTACGTAATGCGCTGGGCAACCGTCATGCTGAAACCACATGGGTTGTCGAACGTCCAGCGCAACATTTTGCAGTAGTTCTGGCACTTCGTGTTTCAAAAACGTTCGATATTTGCGTCTATTCCACGTGCCGTCGATAACATACGAACAGATGAGTTTGTTCCCCAAGGTGCCACACCATACGTTAACAGACCAGAGACGTCGATGGTCAGCTCGCCATAACCAATGCGAATTTTCTGCACTCCAGTCATGCATGTTCCGCCGGTTAACACTACCATGGTTTGTGAATGTACTCACTGGAAAATAGTACCATGGCAAAGAACATGGGGACCGTTCGCATTTGTTGACGTGCTCATTCACAAAACAGTCGCAAGTTATGGAAATCGGCGCCATGAACTTCTTGATACAGTGGTACGTGGTATGGATGACACTTAGGCGACTGCTACGGTCGCAGGTTCGAATCCTGCCTCGGGCATGGATGTGTGTGGTGTCCTTAGGTTAGTTAGGTTTAAGTAGTTCTAAGTTCTAGGGGACTGATAACCACAGCAGTTGAGTCCCATAGTGCTCAGAGCCATTTGAACCATTTGATGACACTTAGGACGATGCAGTATTGTGACAACTGTACCTACAGTCATACCGGAGTAGCGGTGTAATTGCCGGTCTCTTATCCATGGGTTGTGATGCACTGCTGCTAATACAGCTATGTCATTTCTCCTGTAACGAGTTTGTTTCAGTTCCTTTTGACAGTTTGTACGCTGCCATCAGACATAAACAAGTTCACAACTTTGTGAAGGAACGAAGAGAGCGACCTTTCTACGGAAAACGCTCGGTATACCAGGCAACAGCAGGGTTCTCCAAACGATAGGTAGGTGTGCAGGCAATAAACACTGTGCAAGTACTGTAATGTTTGGAGCCACTACCTGTTCTACGTCTGCACGACACGCGCAGTGTACTGCCTGTTATGAAACGTCGTAGTTGGCTACACCGCAACGGTCACGGCTACGGTTGCATCGAGTAGTCCCCTGTTCGATGTATGTCGAAGGAATGCAACGTAGCGAATGGGGTTTCCAATTAGAAGTTATGAAATACTAGTCTGTTCTACACTCGCAGCATGGAGGTGCGGTCCCACAAGCCATTGGATATTCAAGAGCCTTTGAGTAGCATGTCGTGAATTACGACTTTATACCTATTTCTATTCCTCGGATTGCAACAATAATCATGGCGAAACGAAGAAAATCCTTCAGACAAAACGCATTTAGATTTTGCCGTAGAATCGTAATCTGAAATAGGGAACGGAGATTCCCAGGTATCGCTGGGTTCCCCCTCAGAGACAAGCAAATTGTAACAATTTTTTTGATCTATGTGTAAGATTCGAGATACTTCAGTGGCTTCAGTTGATATGAGCAAGGTGCATACACTGATGGAAAAAAGCGCAACACCAAGAAGAACTTGTGTTAAATAAAAGAAAGTTGGTAGGTGTGCTTCTAAACCTGATAGACGATGTGTAATTAAATTACCCGCCAGCCGCATAAGAGTGGCACCAGTAGGGCCACTATGAGAATGCATATCAGGTTTGTTTTAGATACACGCTGTAACAGTCGTGAACATTAACTACCTTTGAGACTAGATGTGGTGAGTTGATGATAGTCAAGAATGCCTTTAAGGTGTCAAAGACTCCATTTTCAACATGTCCCTGAATATGAACGACGTTGTGTAAAAGGGCTGCGATATTTCATAAAGCCTTGTCAGGAATGTAACCACTGGACATGATTGGAGGCAGCGATGGTCGCCGGCCGGGGTGGCCGAGCGGTTCTAGGCGCTACAGTCTGAAACTGCGCGACCGCTACGGTCGCAGGTTCGAATCCTGCCTCGGGCATCGATATGTGTGTGATGTCCTTAGGTTAGTTAGGTTTAATTAGTTCTAAGTTATAGGGGACTGATGACCTCAGAAGCTAAGTCCGATAGTGCTGAGAGCCATTTGAACCATTAGCGATGGTCACAAGAATGTACTGTCGCAAGAAGACTGGGCTCCGGATGGCGACGCGACTCTACCTAGAGTGAAGACCATAGTGTTCATTGTATGGCTCTGGCGCATAGTACTGCATCTGCAGCTGCAAATTTGACCATCAGTTGGCATCAGAGTGACTCAACGAACTGTTTAAAATCTGTTGCTTCAAGGACAGCTAGGAATCAGACGCCTTGTAGCGTGCATTCCACTGACCCCAACCCAATGCCATTTGCAACGATGTGCTCACTGGAGGGCGTTTTCTGATGAAAGCTTATTCTGCCTCGGTGCTAGAGATGGCCGTGTGTTAATTAGTAAGACGTGAGCTGAAGGCCTGCAAATAACCTGTCTCCGTGCTAGACGCTCTGGTCCTAGATCTGGAGTTATGGTTTGGGGTGCGATTTCGTATAACAGCTGGAGCACTCCTGTGGTTATCCCATGTACCCTGACAGCAAATTTGTTTGTCAGTCTGATAATTCGAAACACCGTTCCAGGAGTGTATTCCAACAAGATAACGCTTGTCCACATACCGCTGTTGCAACCCAACTCGCTCTACAGAGTGTCGAAATGTTGCTATGGCCTACACGATCACAAGATCTGTATACAATTGAGAACGATTTGGACCATCGGATGACAACTCCAGTGTAGTCCACAAACAGTAGTAACCGTCCCTGTATTGACCGAAGAAGTCTAACAGGCACGGAACTCCATTCCACAAACCGACATACGGCGTCTGTACAACACAATGCATGCACGTTTGCATGCTAGAATTCAAGATACGGGCTATTATACCTGTTATTAATGCATAATTATTTCAGTTAGCAATCGCTTATCTCGCGCATACATTAACCTTTGATCTTGCAACGTTAATCACTTAAATATGTTATCCAGACAAATGTATTCCGAAATTCCATTACTCTAAATTCGTTACTTTTAGGTGTTTCTAACTTTTTTCTTCGTCAGTGTATTTTATGTGCGAACGTTAATATAAATATAACTTGGTTAATGTTGTGAAGCGAATAAATAGTAAAAGTGGAGATGGAAAGTCTTCATATAGTTGACGACAACACTAGTATCAGCGTAAGACAATTACCTGAATTATCTGCAACGAGTAGTGCTGACGACATGTTTGTCTGAAGGGTGTTACATGAGAACCTGCTGTATCCATACCCTGTACAGCGTTTGCAGGAGCTTTCTGCAGGTGATAATCCTGCACGCGTGCACTTCTGTGAATTGTTTATTAGGCAGTGTGACTTCTCTCCGTGTAAATGTACAGTTCTCGTATGAGGCTTCGTTTCAGAGTGATCATTGTAAGTAAACTTTCACAGTAAGCACGTATTGTCTGTCGAGAATCATTATGAATTTGTTCAATCACGTCATCAACAAAGATTTTTTGTCAAAGTCTGAGCATGCACTGTTGATGACTTTGTTAGAGTCTCATGTTCTTCCACCCTGGCTTTGCGGAGAAAATTATTGTGTTTTCCCATATTCTTCCCGTTCTGCTAGAACATGTGTCTTTTACGAATGTGACAAAACATGTGCTTCGTGCCGGAAGGCACTCCTCCTCATTTCAGTATTAATCTCCGTAGGCTTCTAAATGAGATACCGTGACACATGGATAGGTGTTTCATCAAGTCCTTGGCCTTGACGCTCTCCGTTACTAAATCCACTAGGCTTTTATTTGTGGGGCATTTGAAAGTTCTTATTTACGGAGGCCTGGTTCAAATGGCTCTAAGCACTATGGGACTTAACATCTGAGGTCATCAGTCCCCTAGAACTTAGAACTACCTAAACGTAGCTAACCTAAGAACATCACACACACAAACCCATGCCCGAGGCAGGATTCGAACCTGCGACCGTAGCAGCAGCGCGATTCCCCACTTAAGCGCCTAGAACCGCTTGGCCACAGCGGCTGGCTTACGGAGCCCTGGTACAAGATCTACAGAGTGTTAGTGCCAGGTGTTGTTTAAGGCTGTAAAACAAGGCGCAATTTCCAGAGATACATCATTGTATTAAGGATTCAATGCGATGGTGGGTTGATGCATGCTTCCATGCTGTAGGGGGTATTTTGAACATGTTAGTTAGTAAAGTGTTTCGTACTGTGCTGATAAGTACTTCTCCTGCGTTCACTGTGATTAGCGAGTTGAAGAGTTGTAGATGCACAGCTGTAACATGGAAATACAGCGTATCTGAACTCTTGACAATACAGCAAATTTTTTTCCTCTAGTGGGTGAAGAACATTTCCTGACAGATTGGCCACATCTTTTTATTATATGCTGTATGTTCGAGTGGGGAATTTTCACAGCAGTTTTTCTAGTGGGAACAGACGTCGTCCAAACCATGTTGTTATCCAGCAAGGGCGCTGGCGTCCATCTTGCCGAGTGTTCTAAATCCAACAGTATCATCAACTGACGGTAGAAACAGCGCTCTGGTGGTTGACAGCCTGAAAGACGCCTACCTGGTGATTCTCTCCTCGCTGCACAGTATGTATGCCGTAGGCATCATCACCTGCGAGAGTCTCTGAAAGCTGAACCAGGCTTCGTATGTGGACCATATACGCAGTCTCATTTATTTATACCCCAATTTTCAAGTCACTGGCAAAATGTAGGGGCTTTTATTTACATTTCCATCAGTGTGGCACAAGCTGCAGGACCACTGGCTTACGAACTTTCACCTCAGACCGACAAATTTGTTGAGAATCTGCAATAGCTGAGGGAATGCCTACGACCTTAGATATTTAGCTTGTAGGAACGGATATTGTGCCGTTACGGTCAAATATTGGCAGAGTTGTAGAATCGAATTTTTATTGATCAACTGTTGTCAGCAAGACATTGCCATTGCCAGGATATTACTTTTTATGGAAAACTTCGTTCATCTACTTCTACGCGTCCGATGATTGTATCTTGCGATATTTGGTCAAAATGCCGTGTTTGTATCTTCTTTATGTAGGGGATACAGTCTTCTGTCAAAGAATGTACACGAAATGTGAATCTGTTGTAAATATTTCTATAAATTTAATATAAAAAAATGGTTCAAATGGCTCTGAGCACTATGGGACTTAACATCTGTGGTCATCAGTCCCCTAGAACTTAGAACTACTGAAAGCTAACCAACCTAAGGACATCACACACACCAATGCCCGAGGCAGGATTCGAACCTGCGACCGTAGCGGTCACGCGGTTCCAGACTAAAGCGCCTAGAACCGCACGGCCAAATCGGCGGGCAAATTTAATACATTTCTCCAATAAACCCACTTATGTTCCTCCACTCTGCAGTGGAATGTGCGCTGATTTGGAACTCGCTGGAAGATTAAAACCATTTCTCTGGCTTGGTCTCGAAACTAAGACCTTTGTCTCTTGCTTGCAATTTCCCTACCAACTGATCTATCCACGCATTATTCCTTTCCACCTGTCACACCTTTCCACCTGTCACACCTTCAGTTAGGTCAGTACCGCTCTCCTCCCTGTCAAACTTCACAATGACATTCTGTTTCAGAGAAATGAGGAAGAAACATTACCCTGCGCTTGAGCACTACCTATTTACTCCTCCCTTCGTCTATCTGGAAGTTTAGAATTGCTGCCATTTAATGGATACACTAACACCGTCTTTTTGAGGAAGGATGATCGTGCATTATCATGAGCCCAAGAGACTCCATCGTTACTGCTGTCTACATCCTTCTATGAAGCCTTAACTGTCAATGACGTATTTTTATTTGGGAGCTGCGACGAATACAGTAATTTATAAATCAGTCACTTGTAAAGGCAGTCCCTTGACGACCATAGTGAGATACACGAGATTATCGATGCAGGTAACCCGTTATGTGGAAGCTGCCTACACGTCGAAGCATGGACAGCAGTAGGGTAAACTGCGTTCAAAATTTAGACCACGGTCGGTTTAGACGAGCAGGCGGTGACAGCGTACAGATGAGCCATTCTCTCATTCTCATGAAATGATTCAAGAAAACGAAATAAATTTCAATGGATGTGGCTGAACAAGAATTGAATCCAGCACCAATTATAAGAACAGCAAAGTCTTAACTATTTTGCCACCTCATTCGCAATCCCTTCTCTTTCTGAACACACTCCGCCGCGATTCGTAATTCATTACACAAGCGTGTAGTTAGAAATTACGTGCATTGCCAGCACATTTTCCGATTTCCTTTGAAGGTCATTTATGCGTACAGCGTCAGTCCCCATTTTCATGTTATTAAGTCGGTAAGGTGTAGTTTAAGGAATGTCTGGAATTCCTTAAAGAGTGAAATGCAGTAGTGTGACCTGTGTGTTGTTTCTGTTGTATCAGTTGGCGTGAAAAATACCTAGTTTTCTGGGAAACAACCGAAATCAGTAGCACAAGTATAGCCTATCCACTGTAATGCACATCATACATGTCGTTATTACGACATTTCAAATTGGCGATGGAACCCATCCTTATCATTAGAAAACCGTTTCTTATCTCTTGTTAAGGATATCCACCATCCCACAATATCTGAATCATTGATTTCCATCCCAAAATATGTCCAGTAAACTTGTATCATTTTTCCCATAAAATGTATATCCTTAGGACAATGCATGCTGTGATTTTCTCTCTCCTTTTTCTGTCTCTCTTGTGTACGGGAGGCAGATAACGGCGGTCTCGCTGTCACAGTGGACAGGGAAGGCTGCACCGACCTTGTACCAGCAAACCCTCTTGTGCATAACACAGAGATGGGTGAAAAATAAGCAACATTCAGGCTTAGGTGCAACAGAGAGAAGAACCATTAGCCATTACGTTACATTGCAGATTACTGTAAGAACTTTCCGATTCATCAAAACTTTCTTGGTTACTCTAAGTTATAAACAACACGTCATGGAGTGCTGGCTCTTCTTTTACTGCACACCGAGTGTTAATCGCCGTCGAAGATACTCTCTAAATTCTAGTGAAGTGGGGGTAGTGAACATATTCTATCTTGGTGAGATTTGCTTGGTGGATGCTTGAACAAATGTCCACATATACTACCAGCCATCCCTTTCGTGCCGAAGATGTCTTGCTCAGATAAGAGGTGTGTTCCTATTTATTTTATTTTGTGGATAGAAGCTTCATAATGTTTATGTTGGGAACACCGAACGAGATGACGTCTTCGTTAAGACAGTGGACTCCCGTTAAAAATTACACTGGCAGAGAATTACTCCAGTACAGAGCGAATATTACTAGGTAATATCCATCTCACTGTCGTCTTGGGACACGCAGATAAACCTAAGGCAGGGATTTTTTGGTATCAATTCATAGCTTAATTCCCTAATAAAATAAATGTGGTATGACACGTTCTGAATCTTTGTTTTCTGCTGAAATTACTTGCTCTGTTATTTTTATTGTGATAATGTCTGAAGACTGGTGTGACGAAGCTCTTCACGCTAGTCTACCATTTACAAGTCATTTCTGTATAAGTACTGCAACTTACGTCCATCTGAACCTGCTTAATATATTCAAGCTTTGATCTCCCTCCCCACCTTTAACCCTCCATACTTTCCTCCATTGCCAAAAAAGACTATTGCTTTTAGTCAAATTGTGAACGAATTTCTTTTGTACCTGATTAAATTCAGTACATCCTCATTAATTATTCTTGCTACCTGTTTAATATCCAGCATCCTTATCCAGGATCACATTTCAGAAGGTTTCAATTCCGTAAAAATATCTTCAGAAAAGCCTAAAATTAAAATATATGCTCGATGACAACAAATTTCTCCATTTCAGGAACGCTTTACTTGCTGTTGTTAGTCGGTGTTTAATATCCTCTCGTCTTCTTCCTTCGTCTGTTATTACCATCGACTAATTCAGTCCCTTTTTAATATGACAGAAAATTGACCATCCACAGACCTACTGCTGGCAGCGCATAAAAAGGTGGAAAAAGTTTGTTATTAATAATGGAAGTGAATAACGGCTTGCACGCGGTTCTTCAAAGTTCACGAGAATGTTTATTCATCAGAGGAATACCAGACATCAAAAGGGCTGCAGGTTCTACCTACCGCATCTGTCAAGCAAAGGAGCAGGTCTGTTCTAACTGGTTGACGTTTCTGGGCATTTACATTTAAAGTGTCGCATATCAGAGTTGTCGCCACAGTTACAGGACGTCTCTTGTACGAGGACTCTGCTACTTACCTTATCAGAATGATAATGTAGGGGGCCAGGGCCAGGAGAATGTTGCCCCTGGGCGATTCTGGAGTGATTATGGAGGATGGGGGCGGTATCTGCAAGGCAAGGAGCCTGTCCGCCGGCCCCGTCGGCCCCCGGAGCCTGGTGGCTGCTCAGATATGCGGGGGCGGGCCACGGACCCGGCTGCGGCCGTTGAATTATGTAACCAATCTGCGGATCGCCAGCGCGGCGGTTGACACAGGTCGGCGCCTGTGCCCGCGCAGATAGCCCCTGGTTTGCACGCCGGCCCGCCTAACAATGCGTGCCTCGGGCGAGCCTTGTGGTTCGCGGCCAGACGGCGGCAAAGCGCAGGCGGCACTCGCTGCACGGGGAAGCGCCAGCCGGTGGGGCACCACGCCTGTTACTACACTCAAGTATCATGCACAAGGGCAATCAGAAAGTTTTAGTTGTCATCTCTAAATAATCAACCTGAGAGGTTGAAGGTTATTGATGGTGTCCCTACATATTCACTGTGACACATTTTTACCGACTATGGATTATTTGGTGAAGACTTCGGTTGTAGAAATTTGCATTTAACGGTTCAGGAAACATATAATTTCACGATGGGAGAATCCACAGCGAAGTTGGTCCTGTTTAAAACTATTAAAAAAATTTTTTTTAATCTTACAAAAAACTTCTGGAAACCGAATTAGCTGCTGATAATCCTTCATTCCAAGGTTAAACTGGACCGGTTTTGCGATACTGTAATCGCACACTCATGTGAAAAAGTCTACAAAAACGTACAATGTGGATGAGGAGCATGTTAATAATGCTAAAAATGCGCGCAAAGAGGGAGGCCACTGAAATAGTAGGTCTCCTAACGTTCTAATGGTACTCGTCCTTAGCATTCCCAGTTCTGGTGGATGTTGAGTAACCGAGAAGGAAACCAGGAGTTAGAGGTTATAGGTCTCATAACTAAACACTGGAAATCGCATCGGAATAGTTTTCAAATAATTTTATCTTAGCAATTCCTACAGAATTGCCGTAACGATGTCACGTTATATACATGATTTAGTTGCTATATCATTTAAGATTTATTTCTTCTATTTAAGCACTCCTGTTTATTTAACGACTTCCAACTTTCGTCTTAAGAAAAAAATATACCAGTGTTACTTCCTCGCCACTTTCCCTGCCTCTGCCGATATATTTCACTACTTCACACTTGCCCTACTGCGCCGCAGCAAGAACGTCAATCTTCTCCAACACTCAGTACCGCCTTTCGCGGTGCTGATTGTGTCTCAACATGTTTCCACTACTTGGTCTGCTACTTTATCTTGTGATCATAGCGATACACCGAACACTCTACTACTTTGATTAGGATGCATTTAGTTTGGCTCTCTGGCAGTGTGCCGCATTTCTGTGTGACGCAGATTCCAACGGGCAGAAAACATTAATTACATAACTTCATTTCTTCGGCGTATTAACTAAAGCTTTACGTCTAGCTATTGTATAGTAGTCTGAAGTGGGGCGAAATACTTGTTACCTTCGTCCTAACACCAAAGAACGTGAGGAAATGGTTAACCCACAACAGATGAATTCAGTGCGACAGAAACTTCATTATCGACCCATTAATTGTTCAGCCTTTTAAGTATATTTCTCACTTGGAGCGATTCATCCTGTATTTTCAGATTCTGATTATCCGAGGCATTCTCAAAATCGAAGAAATAATGGAAAAATACTGGAAGTAGGAGCCAATAACCATACAACGTGGCCTGTTAATATTTCCAATACGTTCGGGAAATATGACCCACAATAATTTCGTTATGACAGTAGATACTTATCAGGAAAAATTGCAAGGCATGTTTTTAAGTTTTCACACCACATCAACTGTATCTAAGTGTGTACTGCCGATCGCAAATTTAATTAAAAGCAATCTAATTTTATTTATTTGAATTGGTGGGTGAGGAAGGGGGGGGGGGTTGAAATCACTGAATTTACATCCAGGTTAACAAGATGATAAGAGATGCGATGACGTGCTTAATACCAATCCCATATCTCTGTTTCCATTTTTATACATTTTGATAATGATTCACAGCATTTTCAGAGGTTCTAGTATGCACAAAATTTGTTTTCAGTAAGTCACATGAACAATGTGTGTATATTTATCACTGCTTATTAGATAAAAATTTTAACTCAAACAAGCTTCCGTTCACATTCGCTATTGTCACTACTTTTAACTCTAGGGGAGAGTGTTTTGGATTGCAACTTGCCATGTAACAGAAGCTGAATATACTTTTTTTATTTCATTTTGTAATGCTGGAACTCATTTTCATATTCCCTAGTCATTTTCCGAATTTACAAAATTTACTCTAAAAAATTGATGATTTTCAAATGATAAACCTGTTCCAAGGTACAACACGATCGTGTACCTAGGGATAAATGTTCTATTGAAATTTAAAACCGTTACAATCGAGAAAATCATTTCAGTACTATAATTAGTCGTCTGTCTGTGGCTTTATTCCTGTACTGCATATCAATAATCAGTAAGTGAAATGAAATTAAGTAGAAGTATTATCAAAAACCAGTTACAAGTTAAATAGGTTTTGAAACTCAGACTATTTGAAACGAACACAGCTATCCCGTCTGTTGAAACGAACACAAAATTCAGTTTTTCAAGACAGGTAAAACTGTTAACACATTAAAGAATCTCAGTTCATTTGAAATATCAGTTGTTCCGTGATAGAATACCTTGTTCCGTTTCAAGATAGAGGATAGTACACGACCAAAGAAGTATGGCTTAACGGTCCACACGTTATGTAACGTTTAAAAATATACAGAATTTTACTCACCATAAAACGCTGTGTCTGAAAAATTGAAATATCCTCCAAATAACTTTATTATATTTTTTGTGTAGGGTTTCGTAACAGACGTAAAGAGAGATGTACTACAGAGTGGTGCGGGAATTATTGTCATAAGAAACCTGGACAGGAGCAGAAATAATTAGCGTACGAGTTAACACAAGAAACAGAAAATTTAGTTACCTTAAATTTCGAAGACACGTTGCAAATAATACAGCAAGAAGCCAAATCCAGCTATCACAGTGTTCAGAAGGAAAATTTATCTGTACTAAACCACGGATGTCAAACGTCCCGTCTGTTTGATGGCGCTGGAATCGGGGACTGCTGATTCGCAGCTAGCCGCTAGGATGCGCGTGAACTCTCTCTAATGGCCGATATGCGGCACACAGTGGAGCTGAGGAATAATGCATCGGCTCTGTTACTTTGTGCCCGTTAGACCTTCTGGTTTGATCGCAGTAGTAGCATTGTATGGGTCAGTCATAACAGGACAAAAAGTAAATGGGTGGTGTCGTTGACCACATCGCTCATCTCCAGCTTTTGCAATTGCTGATTCAGCATGATTCTTTTACTGTATTACACGTTTAGATAATCCAAAATGCTGATACCCGGTTACGAAATGGTCACTGTTACTTTATGTCGTTTTTGTTACCGTAGATCTGGTAGTGGTTGTTCAAGTTAGTGTCGTTGTCGTACCTGGTTGTCTTGTGGAGACACGCTTTTGTGGTTTAGTTGTGATTGGCGTGCACTTGGATTTTGTTCCACTCTTGCTCTTACCACGAGCTTCTTGTTTCGCTACTACCTGTCACCACGGACAACGCAATGGCGGATGGTCTTTACTTAATGACCGAGAGCAGCGGCGTTTGCTTAGAGTTGTCAATGCTAACAGAAAGCCAACACTACGTAAAATGACCGCAGAAATCAATGTGGGACGAACGACGAACCTGTCTTTTAGGAGAGTGTGACGAAATATGGCGTTAATGGACAATGATAGCAGACTATTGACGCGAGCGCTAAGACCACGACGTCGCCTGCAGCGCCTCTCGTAAGCTCTTAACCATATGGGTTGAAAGCTAGACAACTGGAAAACCGTGGCCTGGTTAGATGAATCCCGATTTCAGTAGGTAAAAACTGATGTTAGGATTAAAGCGTGGCCCCCACCCCACGAAGCAATAGACCAAGTTGTCTACAAAACACTGTGCAAACTGTTTAGGTGGAATGGACTGAGTCCTCTGGCCCAGTTGAACTGATGATTGACTGGAAATGGTTATCTTCGGCTACCTGGAGGCAATTGGCAGCTATTGACGGACTTCATGTTTTTAAACATGTCACCGAGCCACAATCGTTCTCGATTGGTTTGAAGAAAATTCTGGACAATGTGAAAACTTATTTGGCTACACAGATCTCGTGACATGAATCCCATCGAACACTTATGGGACATAATCGAGCGGTCAGTTCGTGAGCAAAATCCTGCAGCTTCAACATTTTCGCAGTTATGAACGGCTATAGAGACACAATGGCTTAATATTTCTGCAGGGGACTTTCGATTTGTTGATTCCATGCCATGTCGAATTGTTACACTACACCGGGCAAAAGGAGGCCCTGCGTGATATTAAGTGGTATCCCGCGACTTTTTTCACCTCAATTAAAGCCATAAGGCTGATTCAAACAGCTGTGTTAACATGTGAATGTCGAATATTGTCAGGTCTTCAATTCTCAACTTCACACAGTCAGTACTTACTGATAATCTAAGAGTGTTTTTGGTATCCTCAGTGCTGCTCGTCAATAGTTTTAGTACTGAGAGTACGTCAATGCACGCTCAACGACGGTCATTATAGTGACAGTTTGACAACATTATTGAACGTGTGACGGCCCATTAAGTATGCCTTCATCTGCCAGTATCACGTTCTCTGGGAGGTGGGTATTTAGTGCACGTTGTAGTGCCGAGAATGAGAAGTCTTACAATTTGATCTCGCGTTCATTTTCAAATGGTATGAGGCAAGTTAGTACAATCAGTGCGCCGCGTGTGAGAGTGGTTAGACGGAATTTTGAGGAACAGCCTTGTGTTGAAGAGACGTGAATATTAAAAGCGATATAAATATCGACGATAGATGAACAGAGGAAACAGGACAAGAGGATGACTATTGATTAGAGAATTCAGAGAAGATGACAACAAGGAGTTATTAAAGAAGTTATGTCCAGGGTGAAAGCAAGTTAGTGGTAAAGTTAAAAACTGAGTATAACTGAGAAGAAACGGTAACAGGAAAATAAATTGTTCCATCCAGATTTTAATGATTCTAGGACAAAATATTCCAGAATGGTACTAACCAGACTGAAAATACTACGGTAGGGGAAAGTACTGTATCTAGAGGACAGTGTACATAAGAATAAATGATATTTTCTGGTCGACGTTTAAGTCTAGTGACTGGCTTTGGAATCACATTGAACCAAAATTTTAGGGGTTGGGGATAGAGGACTGACAAGCTTGAAGTAAATATCGTTTATGGAAATATTTATGTACGACAGGATCAATTAATCTGCAGGCTGCAGTGGAGATTCTGTCGAGCCTGATGGGCCATCAGTTCTTAAGACTATAGCGGGCAACACATATCCTCCAGTAATGACCGTGGACCTGTAACTCACTTTGGTCTAAGAACCATGACCCAGCCACAACCTCTTACATCTGGTAGTCACCACACTATTTGAGATGAGTACGGAATGATAGAAAAATGTGACGTGAAGAACGTTCAGACGGTATGCTGTGATCAAAGTTACATAAATGCAATATTAATAAAAACATATAGCCCTAAATACTTTCCAAAACCCAAAAATTCTCGTGTAATAAATGATTTTAAAACTGATTCCAAATGCTACCTTAGACGAAAGATCAAAATTTGACTATGAGGTATTAACAAAATTGCATAGCCTTCAAGACGTAAAACATTTAAAGACTCTCTAAAATCCATGGATTCTCATTTTAAGAAAAAAGAAATTTCAAAACTGATCATAGATGTTATTATTAATCAAAAGACTGAACTTTAATAATGTGATAAGCCACACTAAACTTTTGATAATTACTGTCACTGTTTAACATCTAGAACATCTAGATCAATTAATGGACCCTGGTCGCCAATCATCACAGAGCAATTTAGACAGCTTAGCTCATCTGAAGGTAGATTTATTCTAAAGCACACCAGCATAAGAGACCTTAGGTTTTCATAGGTTCCTTATGCCAGATAACTAACAAATGTAGTAGTCCAAAGGACTCTGGTGCACCACATTTAAACTTAATTATGGGGCAATCCTGCTGAGGTGCAAAGAAAATTCTTATCCTAGTGCTTATAATTAAATTATATAGAGCACTAACCAACGGCATAAAATGGACGTGCAGACAGCGCTTAATCACTGCTTACAAAATCATCAGTTTCCTGCTCATATTTTATGTGGCAAAACCGTAAATACATTTACTAACATTTTTTACCAGCGTCCATAAGGCATAAAAGACTTTCACAGGCACTGCTGCTAACGGGAAAACCCCTTGGTTTTATTGCGCATGTGGGCCAGGAAATAGATATCAACAAGAATTCCAAAAAACTATAAAGAGTTGCCCGACCATCACACATGTATAACTTCTGGAATCACGTTTCCACAAAAGAACGTAAAACGTCACCATAGAACACCATAAAAGCAGTCAGTATAGAGAGAGAGAGAGAGAGAGAGAGAGAGAGAACAACCCACAGCTTGCTAGAGATTCAAACAACACAAACAGAACAACAATGAACCATACAACAACAGTGGAAAACCTGACGTTGGCATCAACTCAGACAACACTGACATTGTTCCGCGCCCGTAGTTGGTGCACATAACCCACCACATATAAAGTCCGTAGTTGTCGAGTCCTTGCACTACACACGCAGTAGCACCTCTTCACTACAAGATTTTTTCTTTACGCCTACAGTGAACACCCAGCAAAATAGTTAGATACAATAGTTTACGACCAAACATTTTTAATAGGACTTTGCAAGGGTTGTTGTATTTAAGAGATTAGGGTCGTTATGGCACTGTTTTGTTTATTAATTTGAAAACATAGTATGCCATTTAGTTTGTTGAAATACTTCACAGTGTAGAGAGAATGATTTGAACTCCGAACAGTAATGACTAATTACAGGTCTATCAAAATACAGTTGTAACTGGTTTAAGTGCAAATATTTTTGTATATCGACCATCAATAGGTGCACATAGCGGTGTGTTGGCTGTTTTTTTTTTCTCTGGGTCGAACAATATTCTCACGAACATGTCACAAACTTTGTCATGTAATGACGTGTCACAACTTCTGAATAAAAATCTTTTTACGCAATCAAGGCTGTTCTACATAATATTTTCTTATTATTCTTCAATCATGATATGTCGTGTGCCCATCTGCAATAAGCTTACCCAACTGATATGAGGATGGGAGCACTAGCTGCCATATCTGAGCGTTGCACTGGGTTGCTATCAGGGCTGGAATCTCCATAGCGAAAACCTTCCTCGTCTTGCAGTCGTTGTCTTACCGATCAGCTTTTTTGTCGGTCATTGCTATCAGTCATTACCTTCACCAAGGTTCTTCCAATGTTTATATAAATGTCTTCTTAAGATGGAAATAATCAATTATCACTTACAGATTTACTTATAGTCGTAGGTTCGTTCTCTGTCGTTGGTATCTACCATTTCCCACCACTGGGCAACCTAGTTTGGTAGCAGCAGTGCCCTAGTTACGTTACTGTTACAAATATGAAATCTTAGTACTAGTCTCCTATTGATCAGCTCTTCTTGCAACCTCTATGAAGGCTACCTCTGTCCGCATCTCGATAGAAAATAAATTCTAATCCATTGAATAGAGCTAATTATTGGGAACGAAAGTTATTTACAACTTCTACAGAAACTGGACAGCAGTTACAAGTTCTGAAGGACATGAAAGCGAAGCAGTGGTTGAAAAATAAGTAATAAAAGGTTGTAGCCTCTCCCTGAAATTCATCTGTATATTGATACTGAGAAAGCAGGAAAGGAGACAAAAAAAACTTTTAAGAGGTGTGGAAGTTCAACGTGAAGAAACAAAAACGTTGAGGTTTTCTGGTGGCATTGTAATTCCGTCACAGACAGCAGGGGACTTGGGTGAGCAGTTGAACGGAGTGGATAGTGCCTTGAAAAGAGGTTATACGATGAACATCAACAAAAGCAAAACAAGTGTAATATACGGGAAGAGGGTGTTTGTGAGACGACTAAAACTCTCATAAACGACGCATCCTGAAAAAAAAAAAACGTTGTATTAGGAAAGTTAATATTAGTAAAGGGGAAGTAAAGGGTCATCTGTCTGGGCTATGGTTGGTCACGTTCAAACCACCGCTCATGGTTGATTCGGTTGTGATCGACAAATGTCAGGTATTCCTGTTTTTTTGCAATTAAGAACCGCCGCATGTGATTCTATACTTAATTTACGATATAAATGTAAACGCTTACGTTGTAACGGTAGATATTTATGTTGGAAATTTAATTCAGTGTTGAAAATTTGATTGTACAGTACAATAAGATCGGCCGTTTTAATAACTGGTTAGAAGATACGTCGAGCGTAATGCTGGAATAACAACGTGGATGTAATAGTTCTCTGTTCTCATCAGGATTCTTCATATCGGTGAGTCCTCTTGCCTCTCATCATTGGGGTGCTTGATTTCGGTGAATCCCTTTGCCTGTCACCATAACTGTAATTCACAATAAATACTGAAACAAACGACCTTTAATTTCTTACATTTACTACGTCATGTTGGAATGCATGTACAAAACTTAAAAGCATGCCTGGTGGAATGTTTGTGCAAGCATTTCTGATATGTTCCATCATGCCCTTTGAAGTAGATGGTAATTCTGCATACTATTTGTCTTTCAGATAACCCAACACGAAAAAAATCTGGCGAAGTGAGGTCGCGTAATTTGGCGGTCCACTTCCCCGTCAACTCATAATAATAGTACAGATATTTCTATTTCCAGAGGCAGAGCCATCAGTAGGGGGTATTTCCGATACTTCGCTCATTGTCAAATGTCGTCCAACTGAGATCACGATTGAAATATTTAATTGTAAGTACAGTGATAAAAGTCCGCCACTCGTGGTCTCACAAAAGCATTCTCCCTTCCTGAGCATGGAGTCCCGGGTTCAATTCCCGGTGGAGTCAGGGATTATCACCTGCCCCGAGATGACTGGGTGTTGTGCCATCTTCATCATCATCATCATTCATCCCAATTACGGTCGGGGCAAGGCAACGGCAATCCACCTCCATTAGGACCTTTCCTAGTATGGCGGTGCAGGTCTCTCGCATTGTACCCCTTCACTCTGTCACGAACCATGGGACTTGATTTCCATTTCCATTCCACAGTGATAAATTAAATATGTAACCAGTTTCCTAGGACGATTCTATCAAAGGATGCATGGAGCTCAGCGTCGGTGGCCTTTGTTGGAAATGGTTCACGTTTCCCGCTAACAGCAGAAGCCTTGCGAATTGACAGACCAGTTGGCGTACAGGAATATAGATCACCTAACCGTGTCACTCTCTAGATGGCTGAATGGCGAACTAATACCCAGTATGTGTTGGACAGCCTTCATGATTGCATGTGTTCTCCATGGAAATTTGAGAAGATTCAATACAGACGTGTGTTTGGGCTGGACCATTATTCATTCCCATGTGAACTGGCCAATTGACTGCTTCTGCACATTTCCCGCCTTTATTTGGTTGAGAGAACATCGATTGTCGTGTGCGCATCTAGTAGCTGAAAGACAGGTGGAAGACACGTTTGCTGTTTCCCTGGATGTGACAAACATCCTACGTTGACTTTGTAAATTATAAGAATGATTTAGAATCTGTTACATCACTGATATCGGTATTCACGAGTGGAAATACGTTTCCTATATTTTTTTCGAGTTTTAATGCAAAAAAATTTACAAGTGGTATAAGTTTCTAGATACTCAGTGCTTTACAGCACACTGCACCTCGCTAAAGTATTGGGTTTCTAGAGAAATAACTCCCAGTCTATATCTTCGGAATTATACGGCGCAAGCGATACTGCTACGCAAGTTATATTTTTATGAGCGTGATATCGAGAAGTATCGCGTAAATGGTGTAATATTAGGCAAAACCATGTCAAAATACATGTTTTCTTGAAATCCCAGAGTCTGGGGATGGGTGAAGAATGCAAGCAAGCAAGAAGTTTGAGCCTAGAAAGAGTGACGCCTTTGTGCCAAGGGGAACCAACCCAGCCTTTGTACAACAGTCTTCGTGGTATATGTATGAGTGTCTGGTTGGCGCTACTGTGTGTGCTAACGTGAAGGAGGTATACAGGGTGCTCCATTGATATCTCACGAAATAATCTTCACACGCAAAAACTACGAAGAATGAAACTTGTCTAGCTTGAAGGGTGAAATCAGGTGGCGCTATGGGTGGCCCGCTAGACGGCGCTGCCATTGGTCGAGCGGATATCAACTGCGTTTTTTTAAATAGGAACCCCCATTTTTATTACATATTCGTATAGAACCTAAAGAAATATGAATGTTTTAGCTGGACCACTTCTTTCGCTTTGTGATAGATGGCGCTGTAATAGTCACAAACGTATAAGTACGTGGTATCACGTAACATTCCGCCAGTGCGGACGGTATTTGCTTCGTGATACATTAGCCGTGTTAAAAAGGACCGTTTACCAATTGCGGAAAAGGTCGATATCGTGTTGATGTATAGCTATTGAGATCAAAATGCCCAACGGACGTGTGCTATGTATGCTACTCGGTATCCTGGACGACATCATCCGAGTGTCCGGACCGTTCGCCGGATAGTTACGTTATTTAAGGAAACAGGAAGTGTTCAGCCACATGTGAAACGTCAACCACGACCTGCAACAAATGATGATGCCCAAGTAGGTGTTTTAGCTGCTGTCGCGGCTAATCCGCACACCAGTAACAGACAAATTACGCGAGAATCGGGAATCTCAAAAACGTCGGTGTTGAGAATGCTACATCAACGACGATTACACCCATACCATATTTCTACGCACCAGGAATTGCATGGCGACGACTTTGAACGTCGTGTACAGTTCTGCCACTGGGCACAAGAGAAAATACGGGACGACGACATATTTTTTGCACGCGTTCTATTTAGCGACGAAGCGTCATTCACCAAAAGCGGTAAAGTAAACCGTCATAATATGCAGTACTGGGCAATGGAAAATCCACGATGGCTGCGACAAGAGGAAAATCTGCGAACTTGGCGGGTTAATGTATGATGCGGCATTATGGGAAGAAGGATAATTGGCCCCCATTTTATCGATGGCAATCTAAATGGTACAATGTATGCTGATTTCCTACGTAATGTTCTACCGATGTTACTACAAGATGTTTCACTGCATGACAGAATGGTGTTGTACTTGCAACACGATGGATATCCGGCACATAGCTCGCGTGCGGTTGAAGCGGTATTGAATAGCATATTTCATGACAGGTGGATTGGTCGTCGAAGCACCATACCATTGCCCGCACGTTCACCGGATCTGACGCCCCCGGATTTCTTTGCGTGGGGAAAGTTGAAGGATATTTGCTATCATGATCCACCGACAACGCCTGACAACATGCGTCAGCGCATTGTCATTGCATGTGCGAACATTACGGAAGGCGAACTACTCGCTGTTGAGAGGAATGTCGTTACACGTATTGCCAAATGCACTGAGGTTGATGGACATCATTTTGAGTATTTATTGCATTAATATGGTATTCACAGGTAATCACTCTGTAACAACATGCGTTTTCAGAAATGATAAGTTCACAAAGGTACATGTATCACATTGGAACAACCGAAATAAAATGTTCAAACTTACCTACGTTCTGTATTTTAATTTAAAAAACCTACCTGTTACCAACCGTTCGTCTAAAATTGTGAGCCATACACTCCTGGAAATTGTAATAAGAACACCGTGAATTCATTGTCCCAGGAAGGGGAAACTTTATTGACACATTCCTGGGGTCAGATACATCACATGATCACACTGACAGAACCACAGGCACATAGACACAGGCAACAGAGCATGCACAATGTCGGCACTAGTACAGTGTATATCCACCTTTCGCAGCAATGCAGGCTGCTATTCTCCCATGGAGACGATCGTAGAGATGCTGGATGTAGTCCTGTGGAACGGCTTGCCATGCCATTTCCACCTGGCGCCTCAGCTGGACCAGGGTTCGTGCTGGACGTGCAGACCGCGTGAGACGACGCTTCACCCAGTCCCAAACATGCTCAATGGGGGACCGATCCGGAGATCTTGCTGGCCAGGGTAGTTGACTTACACCTTCTAGAGCACGTTGGGTGGCACGGGATACATGCGGACGTGCATTGTCCTGTTGGAACAGCAAGTTCCCTTGCCGGTCTAGGAATGGTAGAACGATGGGTTCGATGACGGTTTGGATGTACCGTGCACTATTCAGTGTCCCCTCGACGATCACCAGTGGTGTACGGCCAGTGTAGGAGATCGCTCCCCACACCATGATGCCGGGTGTTGGCCCTGTGTGCCTCGGTCGTATGCAGTCCTGATTGAGGCGCTCACCTGCACGGCGCCAAACACGCATACGACCATCATTGGCACCAAGGCAGAAGCGACTCTCATCGCTGAAGACGACACGTCTCCATTCGTCCCTCCATTCACGCCTGTCGCGACACCACTGGAGGCGGGCTGCACGATGTTGGGGCGTGAGCGGAAGACGGCCTAACGGTGTGCGGGACCGTAGCCCAGCTTCATGGAGACGGTTGCGAATGGTCCTCGCCGATACCCCAGGAGCAACAGTGTCCCTAATTTGCTGGGAAGTGGCGGTGTGGTCCCCTACGGCACTGCGTAGGATCCTACGGTCTTGGCGTGCATCCGTGCGTCGCTGCGGTCCGGTCCCAGGTCGACGGGCACGTGCACCTTCCGCCGACCACTGGCGACAACATCGATGTACTGTGGAGACCTCACGCCCCACGTGTTGAGCAATTCGGCGGTACGTCCACCCGGCCTCCCGCATGCCCACTATACGCCCTCGCTCAAAGTCCGTCAACTGCACATACGGTTCACGTCCACGCTGTCGCGGCATGCTACCAGTGTTAAAGACTGCGATGGAGCTCCGTATGCCACGGCAAACTGGCTGACACTGACGGCGGCGGTGCACAAATGCTGCGCAGCTAGCACCATTCGACGGCCAACACCGCGGTTCCTGGTGTGTCCGCTGTGCCGTGCGTGTGATCATTGCTTGTACAGCCCTCTCTCAGTGTCCGGAGCAAGTATGGTGGGTCTGACACACCGGTGTCAATGTGTTGTTTTTTCCATTTCCAGGAGTGTATGTTTGTGACTATTACAGCGCCATCTAACACAAAGCGAAAGAAGTGGTCCAACTAAAACAATATTTCTTTACGTGCTACACGAATATGTAATAAAAATGGAGGTCCCTATTTTAAAAAAACGCTTTTGATATCCATTTGACCTATGGTAGTGCCATCTAGCGAGGCCAAACATAGCGCCATCTGGTTTCCCCCTTCAAGCTAGACAAGTTTCGTTCTTTGTAGTTTTTTCGTTTGACGCTTATTCCGTGAGATATTTGGCCTGGTGACGACCAATGGACCACTCTGTAGAACACCGATAGCCATAAGGGGAATGAAAGATTTTTTTTTTAATGGAAAATTATGTGTACTGTAGATATTGAGATTCGTTGCAGAAATATGGCCGTCAAGAGGAGACATTTCCAGTACGTTGCTCGGTGTCAGACTGCGACACAATCCTAATATTTAATTTTAGTTTCACTGGTTCCCAATATTCTTGTGAATCTGGAGATGGCCATAGAAATCACAGCAGCAAACAAGCAGGTTTGGGGCCAGAAATAGCCTTTCCTTCCGAGCTGGGGCTTGGCTATTGTTTGTACACCAGTTCAGAGAGTCCGAGAAAGCTTCTAGTTTATGACGATTTGGTTCATGGTTCCCCGCTAGACTGGTGAATAGTGAACTAATACCAAGTTTGATTTGAGTCGACATTGGGACCACGTGAGTTAGATGTATACTCTGCGGAAATGTGAGAAGATTCAGTACGACGAGTGTTTGTGCTGGGAGTACTGATAGTATTCGAACTCCTTCCACTCAGGTCCTCCTTGGGTGTGGGGTCGTCCACAGCTGGTTGGGCTCTCTTTGGCTGACATGCTCTTCCGCAGCTGCAGTCAAGTGCCGTGCTTATGGCGGCAGTTTCCCCTGTCGGCGCTGCTCAGTGGCACGGTGAGTACATGGGACGTATTTGACGATCGGTAGACCACTTCTCGCGGGGTTTAACTGTCAGTGCAATGTATTGATCTGCACTAAATAGTTTTGCGCTGAAAGTCTCGTCTGCAGAACGAAGTGGCAGACAGTGATCCCACACCGGCAGCATCAGTAATTTCTCGGCTATTTTCAGTAAGAGCCAAACAGAATACTCCATTCATTCACAAGATGTGCTTTGTGCTGGGGCATAGGAGCCTCTACAAACCGGTTCGAACAAGATGGAGGCAAGGTATCTAGGGAAAGTTCTGAGAAAGCGAGTGTTCGAAGAGAAGCTGAAGAAGACCATCTTTCTCTGGCAAGGATGCTGTCTGACACTGTGCCATTAGGAGATCTCCATACCAGTAGCTGTAAGACAACGAAAACTCCTGCCATTTTTCTCTTCTGTATGATGGTGCTTCGAATTCTGTTTGCATAATTGTTCTGATTTCCGCCGCCTGTCCTTAGACTGTGCTCTCTTTCCAAAGAACAAGGATGCTTTCATGATTAAAGGTATTTACACGAGTAGGCATAGTGGTGAGAACTTCACGTTTTTTGAAGGCAGGACGCCACGATTTCCAGGAAGGGAACACATGATGCCTCATTAGGATCATCAGGAATAATGCAATCGTTGTTATTCTGGGCTGTTTTCGTAAACAGGTCCTCTTAGGACAAGAATTTCCATGCAGACAAGCTGAGGCATCACGAAGGCTCCTACAACAACAACAAAAGCGACCATTAACTATTTCTGCAACACCATAAGGTTTCTGGGAAGGGACTGATATGTAATGGATGGGCTGTCTCATTATGATCGCTAGGATGTATGCATGGTGTGTTATTCTAGGGAGCACTGCAAAAGGTTTCTATAGCGCATCCAGAGGGAGACTTGGCTGTTATTTACATAGACATGTGAGGTCAGTATAACACAGACAACCTTTTAGCTGCACCTGCGAGTGTGAGCTCGTATGCAAACATCTCGCTGAGGGTGATCTACTATGTGGACATCTAGCTGGACTGCAGGTACAAAGGCTATGCGTCATCACACCAGCAACAGTGTCTAGGTGGACACGTGTTTCGACAGGTATTTCTCAGATGTCAAGCAGGAAAGGGATGCCGCCGATCATGCCCGCTGGATGCCCGTGATTGCATGCCTGCCCCTAACGTGGAGAACCCGCACTAAAATGCGCTGATGCCGCCATTGTCCCACTACTAAAGTTCGGCATAAAGCGCAACAGCACCGTCCAACTTTCTTGCAGTCTCACCTTAAATTAAATTTATTTCAATATTCTTTGCAACAGATACAACATGCATTACGTCAGCTGCGCCACAGCAGACTGCAGAAATAAGTGGTGCACAGACGTTCGATGTTGGTGCTTTTAAACTCCATGGTGCTGCAGGGTGACCTGCCATGTGGTGGTGCACTGATCGATAAGGCGAGTGGTGAGTGTTTGCACGATATGTGTGTATCCGGGTTCAGCAGTCACTTCAAGGATATTTTACCTTATTACAATGGTTATGGTCTGTATTCCCGTTGTAGCCGCTTAGCGGCCAGCGCGAGAGTTAAGGTGGTTGGATGGACTACCATACCGAGATCAATTAGCCAGATGGCGGACACCGATATCAGGAATTTCGATGATGTGGGTACTCTTCACAATCAACCATAGGGAACAGAGAACTATGTTGACAAAATTGCAATGTCTAATAATATTATTTTAACTGTATCTTCAACTAAAGTAACGCATGAACATCGTAAATGAACTTTAGAATCAAATGCGTCTGTTCTCAATTGCAAACAATATTAGTGGATTGCAATGCCATCCACGACAAACGGGAAACAATGATATGAATAAACCGGACGTTTTTTTAGGCGTACAACCCAAATATGCAATAAAATGGGCGTTTCCTTTTGAAAACACAAAGCTGACCTCGCCCACACAGGACGATTGGTTGGGATGTTTTCAGCTGTAGCAAGGACACATGTCCCTTTAAAAAAATTAACTTTTCACCTACAACACTTTTTTCTATTATGCTTCATTTTCGAGATATTTAGTTATCTAAAGCTAAAACCGATAATCTGTGGACAGTTTTCGAATTAAATGATGCGCTACTGAGCATTTAGGAAATGAGACTTTGAAAGAAATAGATGAATTTTGCTATATTAGCAGCAAAATAGCTTCTCATTTCCAAAGTAGAGAGGATATAATGTGCAGACTGGCAACAGTAAGAAAAAAATTTCTGAAAGAAATAAATTTGTTAATACTGAATATAAATTTAAGTACCACCAACTCATTCGTAGAGGTAATTATTTGAAATACAGCTTTGTGCGGAAGTGAAACGTGGACAATAAGCAGTCCAGACAGGATGAGGAACTGAAATATGGTGCTACTGGACTATGGTGAAGAATGGAAGGGGAGGTTGAATAAGTAACGAGGATCAACTGAATCGAACTGGGGAGATGGAAATTTACGGCACAGCTTAGCTAAGAGAAGAGCTCTCCTTGGTAGGACACATCAAGGAATCCTAAATCTGATAACTGAGGGAAGCTTGGCGGTGGGGACGGGGTGGGGGTGGGGAGGTAATATTCCAGAAAGAGAAAAAAGGATGAATACAGTAATCAGGATCAAACGGATGGAGACTGTTGTAGTTATGCGTAGATGAAGAGGCTTGCACAAGAAGACTAGAGTTGTAAGTAGGCTGTTTAGGTTTTTATATTGGTAACGCCACGTAGCGCTCTGTATGAAAATCACTGGCTGTGCTGTGTGCAGTCTGTGGCTGGGTGGCATTGTTGCAATACTGCTATTGTAGTCTTGGGCAGTTGGCTGTTAACAGCGCGTAGCGTTGCGCAGTTGGAGGTGAGCCACCAGCAGTGGTGGATGTGGGGAGTGAGATGGCGGAGTTTTGAGAGCGGATGATCTGGACGTGTGTCCATCAGAGACAGTAAATTTGTAAGACTGGATGTCATGAACTGATATATATATATATATATATATATATATATATATATATATATATATATATATATATATAATTGCGTAAGTATATATATATATATATATATATATATATATATATGGCTGCTGTTGTAGAGTTATATATATATATATATATATATATATATATATATATATATATATATATATATCTTCAAATCACATTAATCATGGAATGGAAACACACAGCAACAGAACGTACCAGCGTGACTTCAAACACTTTGTTACAGGAAATGTTCAAAATGTCCTCCGTTAGCGAGGATACATGCATCCACCCTCCGTCGCATGGAATCCCTGATGCGCTGATGCAGCCCTGGAGAATGGCGTATTGTGTAACAGCCGTCCACAATACGAGCACGAAGAGTCTATACATTTGGTACCGGAGTTGCGTAGACAAGAGCTTTCAAATGCCCCCACAAATGAAAGTCAAGAGGGTTGAGGTCAGGAGAGCGTGGAGGCCATGAAATTGGTCCGCCTCTACCAATCCATCGGTCACCGAATCTGTTGTTGAGAAGCGTACGAACACTTCGACTGAAATGTGCAGGAGCTCCATCGTGCATGAACCACATGTTGTGTCGTACTTGTAAAGGTACATGTTCTAGCAGCACAGGTAGAGTACCCCGTATGAAATCATGATAACGTGCTCCATTGAGCGTAGGTGGAAGAACATGGGGTCCAATCAAGGCATCATCAACAATGCCTGCCCAAACGTTCACAGAAAATCTGTGTTGATGACGTGATTGCACAATTGCGTGCGGATTCTCGTCCGCCCACACATGTTGATTGTGAAAATTTACAATTTGATCACGTTGGAATGAAGCCTCATTCGTAAAGAGAACATTTGCACTGAAATGAGGATTGACACATTGTTGGATGAACCATTCTCAGAAGTGTACCCGTGGAGGCCAATCAGCTGCTGATAGTGCCTGCACACGCTGTACATGGTACGGAAAAAACTGCTTCTCCCGTAGCACTCTCCAACGTTACCTTGTACAGCAGCAACTTCTCTGACGCTGACATTAGGGTTATCGTCAACTGCACGAAGAATTGCCTCGTCCATTGCAGGTGTCCTCGTCGTTCTAGGTCTTCCCCAGTCGCGAGTCATAGGCTGGAATGTTCCGTGCTCCCTAAGACGCCGATCAGTTGTTTCGAACGTCTTCCTGTCGGGACACCTTCGTTCTGGAAATCTGTCTCGATAGAAACGTACCGCGCCACGGCTATTGCCCCGTGTTAATCGATACATCAAATGGGCATCTGCCAACTCCACATTTGTAAACATTGCACTGAATGCAAAACCACGTTCGTGATGAACACTAACCTATTGATGCTGCGTACTGATGTGCTTATTGCTAGTACTGTAGAGCAATGAGTCGCATGTCAACACAAGCACCGAAGTCACCATTACCTTCCTTCAATTGGGCCAACTGGCGGTGAATCGAGGAAGTACAGTACATACTGACGAAACTAAAATGAGCTCTAACATGGAAATTAAGCGTTTCCGGACATATGTGCACATAACATCTTTTCTTTATTTGTGTGTGAGGAATGTTTCCTGAAAGTTTGGCCGTACCTTTTTGTAACACCCTGTATATACATATATAATGAGTTTTGAACACTATTAAGGTAAATACATTGTTTGTTCTCTATCAAAATCTTTCATTTGCTAACTATGACAATCAGTAGTTAGTGCTGTCAGTAGTTTGAATCTTTTATTTAGCTGGCAGTATTGGCTCTCGCTGTATTGCAGTAGTTCGAATAACGAAGATTTTTGTGAGGTAAGTGATTCATGAAAGGTATAAGTTATTGTTAGTCAGGACCATTCTTTTGAAGGGATTACTGAAAGTCAGATTGCGTTGCGCTAAAAATATTGTGTGTCACTTTAGTGAATGTCTGAGTACGTTCAGTTTTGCTCAGCTATTTGAAAATCAAATAACATGTTTATCAGCAGAGTAATTCATTAATTTTTCTAAGGGGGCGTTTCAGAGTGGACTGCATTAAATCAGTTTTACGGTCTGAAGACGTGAGCAACAATAGCAGCAGCAGCAACAGCAACAACAACATTTCTTGATACTTCACAAATCATATACTGCTTGCCTGAACTCGAGAGATTCCACGATCGTTGCAGGTAGAAATCCCATGTGAAAAGCGAGCGCTTTGCTGTCCATGCCTCTGCGTCCAGGGCACGATACGCACCCAGACGCGCGGCCCCGGGGAGTTGAGCTGACGTCGCGTTATGCGTCGATGTTACTGCCGGGGCCGGTTTCCTAACTCCAGTACCGTTCAGACTGCGTGGAAAGCGAAGGTGAGAACCGCAGCTGCATCCCTCTGCATATTCATTTATGTATTTATGCGAGTACATTCCCTCGCTCTCCCTCTTTAGTTCGCACAGGTAGCGACACGAGATGTTTTGCATATCATTCCAGCAATCGTCATATTCGCCTCGCAGCAAGTTGTGGGACCACGTAAAAAGTAAAATAACTGTTAGTGTTTCGCTTAAAACGCTGTTTTAAAATATTTTTCATCCCATTTCTCTAAATGTACAGTGAGCTATTCGTAACGCCGTGGTCCCGAGTGGTTATAATTAAACTTTCCCTATTTAATACGTTATAGCACGGAAACCAATTACCATACGAGTACCAAACTTAGTAGAATTAATGTCTAGAGTATGGTGTGCATGATTTCCATGCATCACAGCACCACCGTCCAGTTCCAACTATAGCCACCAGGTGCCGTGAACAGTCATCGTCATTCATAGTCTCGCTCACCAGACAAGTCCCAGTGCAGTTGTTGACATATCAACATGAGCTTGGACAAAAGGAGCAAGTGAAGCTCTATTAACAAAAAAAAAAAAAAAAAAAAAAAAAAAAAAAAAAAAAAAAAAAAACACCAGTAAAGTTGGAGGTACATTACGAGAATATCGCTGACTGAAAGGATTACGCAAGGGTCCTCTTTCTACACCTGCTGTGCGGAGTATGATGAAGTTCGTATCAGCTGGAGAAGTGGCATCATAAATGACTAATGAGATCCTTTTGTTATTGAGATCCTTTTGTTATGCGAGACAACGCTGCGCTCAATTCCCGATCGTCAGGCAGTGCGTGTGCAGTGTCAAGACAGTTGAACATCCCGTGGTCCACTGTAGGGAAGGTGCTTTGAACCATTCTCAAATGGCATCCGTACAACATGCATATCGTACAGCGGCTTGCACGACAGGACAGAAAACGACGTGTTGATTTCGCTCTCCACTCTCTCGCCCGGACTGCAGTCGAACAGGGCTGGCCGTGGACCATCCTATGGACGGATGAAACCCATTTTTCTCTTATTGGTGGTGAACACACAGAATAGCCGAGCGTGGGGATATTCACCACCAGTTACTGTGCATGAAGTTCCTCTCACGGTGAACATGTCACCAAATGATGTGGCTTCACAGCTACGTTCGTCATTGGCCTATTCTTTTTTGGACAGGCTGGTACTCAAGGACCAAAGACGTGCATTGTGACTGGCCAGTGTTACTGTGATACTGTTTGCCAGCATGTCATACCGGCCATACAGGAGAGAGACTCATTGAACTCAACAGATTTCATCTAAGACGGGGCCACACAGCACATCGCTCGTGAAGTTCACCTGCATCTCCGAAACACGTTTGGAAACAATCGAATTGTCAGCCGATCGTTTCCAAATGCTTGGCCACCACGATCATCTGATCTTACTGCCTGTGAATTCTGGTTGTGGGCCTACCTGAAGGACAGTGTTTACCAGCGGAACATTCACACATGTGCTGATCTGAAGCGCAGCATGTCAAGAGAGATAGTCAGCATACCTACGGACAAGCATCATTCTGTTGTGCAGAGTGCAATCCTGAGTTTTCAGACTCTTATGTACACTGATCTGTGCCTTATTGAGCCCCTTTTGTAACAGCAATGATGCTGGTATGAAATGCTGTGATGTACCATAGCAGTGCATTAAAAGTGTTTCACTTGAACTGATTATGCATTATTTCTCTTCCACATGTCCTTGACATTAATGCTGCCATGTTTCATCCTCGTACGATAGTTACTTTTCGTGTTATGGCATGTTAAATAGGGAAAGTCTAATTATAACCTCATGGCATTATAAGGGACTTTCCAGTCAAACACCAAGGGAGCTCGTAGCGGGCCAGAGGGACACTCCACTGCAAATATTTAGGAGGGGATTTCTAGTTCCGAGATTTGCCTTACAATGAAGGCTAACTTTCTGGAACCAGGGGTTGGAAACCATTTTTAATTTGATTCTTGGACTATATGCCCCAGAGAAGAAACGGAATCTCAGTGTCTATGAAAACGTAATTTGTTTATGAATATACGGAGTGAAGTAGATGATTTGATCGATGTATTTTATGATTCAATTACTTTAGAGAACCTCAGAAGAAAAGCTATGACATCGTCAGTTACTGGAAAGAAGAAAGTTTGTTTCATCAGTCCATTTGGTTTGCTCTTCACCGTGATCTTGCGTAGTTGTTGCTACTCGTTGCAAGGTTTTATTACCGGGTTAATTTTCTTAATTACTTGAACTGAAATTTGGTTTATTCACTATGTATTTAAAATGTAAATTTTACCGTCCATCTCTTTTGATTCTTTTGCAAATTAATATTCCAGATACTGATTTTTTCCTTATGCTTTTCTAATTTATTCTTGTCACTTTTTATTGCCCTTGGAAGTGCTTACATAATATCATCAGGATACGCTTTGTAATTAGTTTCGCACACTGACTTTCAGATTTTCTTATGGCTTGCTTTATTTCCCACCTCTACCCTCTTTCCCCATATTTTATTGACGTTTGTGTCGTCACTTTGACTCCACATTACCCGTTGTGTTATTTTGTCACGACATAAGGTTTTACGTTTGTTAATTAATAATGCCGTGTAACGCTTTTACGGACTGACGGTAGGCATAGTTTATGTTGCGTTGCATGTGCATCGGCGTAGACACTGTAGTTCCTATGATACTTCGGATTTTTCTTTTAGCTTTTACTTTGAGACAGTCTTACGACTACCGAATCATTTCTGCTGGGTTAAGTTTATTTTAGTTGCTGTTTTTATGAACGGAATGGGATGCATATCATTTCGTGGCACCATGGTCTTGCGGAAGCGTTCTCGCTTCGCGCGCACGGGGTCCCAGGTCCGATTCCCGGCGGGGTCAGGGATTTTTCCTGCCTCGAGATGACTGGGTATAGTTGTGTCGTCTTCATCATCGTCATTCATCCCCATTACGGTCGGAGGAAGGCAATGGCAAACCACCTCCGCTAGGACCTTGCCTAGTACAGCGGTGTGGGTCTTCCGCATCGTCCCCTACGCTCCTCGGAGTATGGGACCTCATCATCATCATGACTATAATGACTGTACTTGATCCTGGCATACACTATTTTCTGCTGGAAAGACGGGTTCAGCAAAGAATCATGGTAACTATTTGTTAAAGCATGCATGGCAGTTTTAACAAGTTACTTTCAATCAATTCTGTAATTTTATGTTACAACGTATGATACGCTGTATATGTTTATGATGTTTGCCCATCCTTCCTTTTACTTTGTTATCTGTGGATAATAATAATAACCTATGTTGCTTTTGCCTACATTGCATTTATAATTAACTGTTTTATTTGTGTACCTGCACTGCAATTCGTGTGAAGCTGCGTCCTTTCTGCACTTAGATTATAATAATTTATGAACCCTAGTAATATTAATTTTGTATTTTACGTCTTGCACGTTTTTACAATGTACATCTTAACTGATAGCTTCTCTATGTTTACTCAAATGTTCAGATGTCTGTGAATTCCTAAGGGACCAAACTGCTGAGGTCGTCGGTCCCTAGACTTACACACTACTTAAACTAACATGTTAAGAACAAAACACACACCCATGGCCGAGGGAGGACTCGGAACTTCGGCGGGAGGGGCCACGCAATCCGTGCATCGTGCCTCAAACCGCGCGTCTATTCCGGATGGCTCTATGTTCACTAATTGTGACAGCTAATATTCCACGTGAAACTTGCGTATTTTATTATATTATTTATTTTTACTCTGTGTATTACACAAATTTCATAAATGCTCTGCCGGCGCGGTTCTTCTTTGGTTTAAAATCGAGTAGCACATAAGCGTTATTCCGTGTATGACCTCCTGTCGGTTACTTGCTTAGATGGTCGTTTATGCACTGAGTCAATTGCGATCGTCTTCTGGTGACGGTAGTTGTTTTCCTCACCACTACTGGTCTCTACGCACGTTCAGTTCGGCATTAGGCTCCATATATGAGTGAGCTGTCTTCTGTACTTAATATGACCACTACCGTGCGGCTCTTTCTTGTATTTCTTTGTAAGTACTGATGCAACGACTGATCGTTGTACATATAATTGTCTGTGGCATGTCCTATTGTAATTTCTTTTCCTTCTTTTTAACACAGCTGTGTTCTGATGATGATGCGTCGAAACGAGTCCATAAATGAAATTGCGACCAAGAGTTATATCTAAATAACGTTTGTAGGATCATTATTGCTTAGAAATGCAGCTTCACACAGTTTCAGAAATCTAAATAAACACTTGGCCTTGTTTGTGGGTGAATGAAATAATAAAGCGCAGCTTTCCACAGTTTCAGAAATGGAAATAAACACTTGGCCTAATTTACGGGTGAATGAAATAATAAAGTGTAGTATCCGTAAATGGGGAACCACAAATAACAGTAGGCGTGGGCAGACAACAAGTTCACTCCCCAACAAGGGAACAATATTATACGCCTATTAAAGATCTACAGCAGCCACTAGGACGGCTATGTCCGTGAATGACATCGAGGCTGGAGTGCTGTGAAGCAGAATTTCTTGGTCAGTCCAGTTCCAGAGCGGGAATGAAATCCTGTTGATGGCGATCTGAATACTGTGGCGTCGTGCTATCAGCGATAGCGAAGTACAAGGCGAGACTCCGACTGTGGCGGGCTTCTGATGCTTATCAAGCCCAGGGCAGCTTAGGAATACGCCCGCTGTCGATGAATCTACTGCGGCATGGCACTGCGTTATTGGCGCTGTTCCGTCGTGTAGCTACACTCCTGGAAATTGAAATAAGAACACCGTGAATTCATTGTCCCAGGAAGGGGAAACTTTATTGACACATTCCTGGGGTCAGATACATCACATGATCACACTGACAGAACCACAGGCACATAGACACAGGCAACAGAGCATGCACAATGTCGGCACTAGTACAGTGTATATCCACCTTTCGCAGCAATGCAGGCTGCTATTCTCCCATGGAGACGATCGTAGAGATGCTGGATGTAGTCCTGTGGAACGGCTTGCCATGCCATTTCCACCTGGCGCCTCAGTTGGACCAGCGTTCGTGCTGGACGTGCAGACCGCGTGAGACGACGCTTCATCCAGTACCAAACATGCACAATGGGGGACAGATCCGGAGATCTTGCTGGCCAGGGTAGTTGACTTACACCTTCTAGAGCACGTTGGGTGGCACGGGATACATGCGGACGTGCATTGTCCTGTTGGAACAGCACGTTCCCTTGCCGGTCTAGGAATGGTAGAACGATGGGTTCGATGACGGTTTGGATGTACCGTGCACTATTCAGTGTCCCCTCGACGATCACCAGTGGTGTACGGCCAGTGTAGGAGATCGCTCCCCACACCATGATGCCGGGTGTTGGCCCTGTGTGCCTCGGTCGTATGCAGTCCTGATTGTGGCGCTCACCTGCACGGCGCCAAACACGCATACGACCATCATTGGCACCAAGGCAGAAGCGACTCTCATCGCTGAAGACGACACGTTTCCATTCGTCCCTCCATTCACGCCTGTCGCGACACCACTGGAGGCGGGCTGCACGATGTTGGGGCGTGAGCGGAAGACGGCCTAACGGTGTGCGGGACCGTAGCCCAGCTTCATGGAGACGGTTGCGAATGGTCCTCGCCGATACCCCAGGAGCAACAGTGTCCCTAATTTGCTGGGAAGTGGCGGTGCGGTCCCCTACGGCACTGCGTAGGATCCTACGGTCTTGGCGTGCATCCGTGCGTCGCTGCGGTCCGGTCCCAGGTCGACGGGCACGTGCACCTTCCGCCGACCACTGGCGACAACATCGATGTACTGTGGAGACCTCACGCCCCACGTGTTGAGCAATTCGGCGGTACGTCCACCCGGCCTCCCGCATGCCCACTATACGCCCTCGCTCAAAGTCCGTCAACTGCACATACGGTTCACGTCCACGCTGTCGCGGCATGCTACCAGTGTTAAAGACTGCGATGGAGCTCCGTATGCCACGGCAAACTGGCTGACACTGACGGCGGCGGTGCACAAATGCTGCGCAGCTAGCGCCATTCGACGGCCAACACCGCGGTTCCTGGTGTGTCCGCTGTGCCGTGCGTGTGATCATTGCTTGTACAGCCCTCTCGCAGTGTCCGGAGCAAGTATGGTGGGTCTGACACACCGGTGTCAATGTGTTCTTTTTTCCATTTCCAGGAGTGTATTTGACGTGGTTCCGCAGGGCGGGCGTTGCTATGGTACGGCAGAGGCAGCTATGTGCATGGGCCGCTCCTGGGCTGTACAGCTCGCCAGTACTGCGCCTGCGCCAAGAACGGCTGACCGTGGCTGTCTAACGTGTGACCTGCTGTCGCGTGGCGGCCGGCACTATAATATAGGCATTGATAATACCATATGTTGTATGTATTGTATTGTATGTTAACCGGGGACCTAGAAACGACGGAGATGCTCCGTCCCCGCTGCAGCCGCAGTGGTCCACAACCCCACGACGACTACCGCAGTCCACTTCACCCCTCCGCCGCCCCACACCGGACCAAGGGTCATCCCCCGGTGGACCCCCCAGGGAACGTCTCACACCAGACGAGTGTAACCCCTATGTTTGCGTGGTAGAGTAATGGTGGTGCACGCGTACGCGGAGAACTTGTTTGTGCAACAATCGCCGACATAGTGTAAGGGGCAGAATAAGGGGAACCAGCCCGCATTCGCCGAGGCAGATGGAAAACCGCCTAAAAACCATCCACAGACTGGCCGGTTCACCGGACCTCGACACAAATTCGCCGGGCGGATTCGTGCTGGGGACCAGGCGCTCCGTCCTGCCCGGAAAGCCGTGCGTTAGACCGCACGGCCAACCGGACGGGCATACCACATATACTCTTGCTTCAACATAGAAAGCTGAGTCGAAAAGTCTACATCTGCTCAGGCGTGACAGGTTCACGGTGCCGTCGCTGTCGGCACAAAATGTTATTAAACTAGCTGACGGAAGCTACAAATCCGGGGAACTGAAGCCGGGAATAGGGAATGAAACTCGACGTGTGATGAAGTTTACGGGATGGCAGATAGTTCGAACACCGCGAACACCGCGTAGAGACGAACACGGAGCAAAGAACGCAGCCGGCGTGTACGTCTGAAGAGACTATGCACACAAGAAACAGAGCTCAGCGCTAGGCGAAGACCAGGTCCGTGGTAGCAGATGTCCACGCAAGAGTTGACGGGTAGGGCTTATTGTTATTGTCGTTGACAGGTAAACATCTAGGTCAGTGATTATATCCATGCAATGCTTCGTGCACGCAATCTTTTGCAGCGTTCTGATCCATTCCACTGCGATATCCATGCTAGCTCGTCCACATCCATCTCGATATCTGCAAACGGGAATCCAAAGGAAAGAAATCAGGTAACTGTTGCAAGAAGCTCAGAAGAATGCCAGCGATGGTTGACATGAGATGCGGGGAAAGCTACTTTACTCTCGGCTTCCTCAGCTCCGTCCTACGGTCTGAATTATTGGAGGGGATTTCCAGTTCCGGACTTTGCCTTACAACAAAGACAAACTTTCTGAAACTTTGATCAGAACCGGGTGTTAGGAGCTATTTTTAATTCAATACTGGCTCGATATATCTCAAGCAACAAGTTAAGTCTTAGTGTATATGAAAGTATAATTCGTTTATGAGTTAATGAGTGTAGAGAGTAAAGCCGATGATCTGATTTACGTAATTTACGTATATAGTGTGTGTCGATGTGTTTTCGTGATTCAGATACTCAGTAGGAACTCCGAATAAAAAGGTATGAAAACGTCAGTTCTTGGAAAGGAGAATGTCCATTTCACCAATCTAGTTTGTTTGTCCTTCAACTTGACTTTGTCGTTGCTAACCGGCGTAAGATTTTACACTGGTCTGTTTTATTGACAGATAAATGAAGCTTTACTTTATACAGCAGACTCCATTGTTTGTCAAAATCTGTTATGTCTAGTTGTTCACCGTATATGTTCTCTTTCTTTTATTTGTAAGTTCCAGCTGCTGCTAGTACAGTACCTTTCATAATGGACACATAACTTAGTAATTTGACCGAGTTTGTTCCCGCTTTTGTTAAAAAGATCCAACTATTTATTACATTTACGTCTCTCTCAAGTCATGACTTAGCCACAGTTATAATATTACCCGAACTGACTCGCCAGGTTAGCCGAGAGCGCTAATGCGCTGCTTCTTGGACTCTGGTAGGCGCGCCGGCCCCGAATCGAAACCACCCCGGCCAGCCTGGCTGTGGTTTTTAGGCGGTTTTCCACATTCCGTTAGGTGAATACATTGCTGGTCCCCACGTTCCGCCTCGGTTACACGACTCGCAGACATCTGGACAACATCTGGACAACATCTGGACACATTCGCACTGTTCCAGTGGTTACACTAGACGCAGACATCTGGAGTACACTAATTCCATCCCAGGGGGTACGGGGTGGCGGCAGGAAGGTCATACAGCCACCCCTCAAAAATTAACCTTGCCAAATCCGACCATAGCCATGCCGACCCTGCGAAACCGCAGAACAAGGCACCAGCAAAAGAAGAAAGAAGAAGATAATAGTAAGCGAATGGGATTCTAGAAAAAGATCTCAAAATGGCGTGTATTATGCTACTCTAGACCAAGTCATTATCCACACCAGGGTGGTCGCCGCGTTTCAGTAAGTGCATTTTTCCAAGCACTGGAAGGTATTTATCGGAAATGAAGACGGGAGGCATTTACTCGTTGATGGAGGAAGGAAACAGATATTACACTCATAAATTGGAAACTTATCACAAAAATGAAAAGATCCCACCTGTACCTGTCACGGGGGAAATGTAAATCTTCATATCAGCACTGACGTTTATTGCTCTGTGGCTCCTTATTGAAGCTTTGAGATCTAAATCTACATACGTACTCCGCAAGTCACAGCATGGTGCGTGGCGGAAGGTACCTTCTACCACTCCTACTCATTCTCTTTCTCGTTCCACTCGAAAATAGAGCGAGGGAAAAACGTCTATATGCTACAGTACGAGACGTAATTTCTCTTATTTTCGTGCTCCTTACCTGAAATGTACGTTAGCGGCGATATAATCGTTTCGCTGTCAGCTTCAAATGCCGCGAAAATAACGTCGTTTTTCCTCCAGGGACTTCCGTTTCAGCTCGCGAAGCATCTCCTTAATAACCGCGTGTTGATCGAACCTGTCGGTAATAAGTGTAGCAACCCACCTCTGAATTGCTTCGATGTCTTCCTGTAACCCGACCTGTTGCGGATCCCATACACTCGAGCAATACCCAACAATAGGTCACAACTGTGTTCTATATGCTGTGTCCTTTAAAAATGAAACATACTTTCCTAAAATTCTCCCAATAAACCCATGCTGACCATTCGCTTTCACTACTACAGTCCTAACGTGCTCGTTCCATTTAATATCACTTTGCGACGTTACGCCTAGATATTTAATCGTCATGACAGCGTCAATTAGTAAAGTACTGATACTGAATTCGAACATTACGGGGTTCTTTTTCCTGTTCATCTTCATTAACTTACACTTTTCTACACTTACAACGTGCTGCCATTCAACACGGCAGCTAGAAATTTTGTATAACCCATCTTGTACCACCTACTGTGAACTAATGATGACTCCTTCCGGTACACCACAGCATCATCAGCAAACAGCCTCAGATTACTGCTTATGCTATCCGGCACATCATCTATGTACATAGAGCATATCGCATATAGAGGTAAACCACTTGTAGGAGACAGTGAAGTAACAGAGACCATATGTATTAACAAAATGACATTAGTTACACACCTACCACTTATAAAATTCAGGTAAAGAATGATCTGATCATTAAAAAACAGTCTTGATAGAAAATTTCTTTTAATTTTTTAAAACTATCATATTAATATAAGATCGCTGATAATGGTTTCAAAAATTTTACAAAGAAATTTGTCACTTCCATGGCACAACAAATATATAATTTTAATGGAAAATACCGTAACTAAGTTCAAAGTCAGTTAAGAAGTAAATTTCGATCAGCCGCACAATAGATGATTCAGCGAAAAATTCTGCATTGTTCAGAAGTTGGTTTCCTTCAAAAGTAAATAAATTCCTCAGAAATTATCTAAATAAATTACTCAGAAATTCTCAAATCGTTGAGTGTGACTTTTCTTCTCGAGTCTCGGATACCCATAGTCAAGATTGCCGTGGTTTTTCTATTTAAACAAACTCTGCGACGGTTCCTTACAAGAGAGCGTGGCCGATTTCGTTCCATAGTATTTTCCAGTCCGAATAATACCCCGACTGCATTGATTCTGTCAATGACGCTATCATTGCCTATTTTGTACACGTTTGCTGTCTTAATTTTTTCTACGCTGGCCCACATGCTATTTCACGGTGATACCACCAGTCTTCATTAAGATATTTACCCACATTTTTTTCTTAACGACCGAAAGGAGTATTCTTTGCTAAATTGTGTTCCAAAGTTTCCCAACACAGGTGGGCATCTGGCACAAATCTACACTGAAAAGCAAAAGACATTGGTACACTTGCCTCATATCGTGTAGGGCCCCCGCGAGCACGCAGAAATGAGGCAACACGACGAGACATGGACTCGACTAATGTCTGAAGTAGTACTGGAGGGAACTGACACAATGAATCCTGCGGAGTTGTCCATAAATCCGTAATAGTACGAGGGGGCGGAGCTCTCTTCTGAGCAGCACGTTGCAAGACATCCCAGATATGCTCAATAATATTCATGTCTGGGGAAACAGGTGGCCAGCGGAAGCGTTTAAATTCAGAAGAGTGTTACTGGAGCCGCTCTGTAGCAATTCTGGACGTGTGGGTTGTCGCATGGTTCTGCTGGAATTGCCTAAGTCCGTTGGAATGCACAATGAACTTGAATGGATGCAATGGTTATTAAATTAAGACCCTAAGCTGTCGACAGGCGTTGATCTACATCAACGAGGACAGTTGAAAATGTGGGCCCCGACTGGGATTCGAACCCGGGATCTCCTGCATATATGGCAAACGCTCTATCCATCTGAGCCACCGAGGGCACAGAGGATAGTGCGACTGCAGCGATTTATCCCCTGCACGGTCCCCGTGAAACCCACATTTCCAACCTAATGTCCACACACTACATTCGTAGTGCCCCCGCCCATTACACTCATTACTTGCGGCAAACAATCTTACCGAGTCCCGTAGTAGTTCGGGCAATGTGTGTACATCTAGCACAGAAGAAGATGGTCAATGGCCGGTTAGTCTTAACTATATGAAGATGGTAACTGTTCTGTCGGACATGTCCGAAAGAACATTTACCATCTTCATATATGAATGGATGCAGGTGATCAGACAGAATGCTCATGAACGTGTCACCTGACAGAGTCGTATCTAGACGTATCAGGGGTCCCATATCGCTCCAAATGCACACGCCCCACACCATTACAGAGTCTCCACCATCTTGAACATTCCCTTGCTGACATGCAGGGACCATGCAGTCATGAGGTTGTCCATCCGCTCGATACAATTTGAAACGAGACTCGTCCGACCAGGCAACATGGTTCCATCTTCAACAGTTCAATGTCAGTTAGACCGTCAGCGAGAGCGCATCGCTAGCTCCTGCTACTACTAAGGCGAGTACACCGTTTGCTTCTTACATATTTTACAAACAGCAGCGACTTATTTTCAGTTATCTGTGTAATTACTAGTTTATTTTTGTAATTTCTTGCGTGTTCGAGTGCTTACTAGGTAGAACCTTTTATTTCAATAACAGTGTAGTGTACAGTACCGCCATTGCTATCGACCGTTGTATCGACTCTCGTATCGTGCAGGCTTGTATGTTTGGTTAGAGCAGCTCAGTCAGTGTCAGTTAGACCGTCAGCGAGAGCGCATCGCTAGCTCCTGCTACTACTAAGGCGAGTACACCGTTTGCTTCTTACATATTTTACAAACAGCAGCGACTTATTTTCAGTTATCTGTGTAATTACTAGTTTATTTTTGTAATTTCTTGCGTGTTCGAGTGCTTACTAGGTAGAACCTTTTATTTCAATAACAGTGTAGTGTACAGTACCGCCATTGCTATCGACCGTTGTATCGACTCTCGTATCGTGCAGGCTTGTATGTTTGGTTAGAGCAGCTCAGTCAGTGTCAGTTAGACCGTCAGCGAGAGCGCATCGCTAGCTCCTGCTACTACTAAGGCGAGTACACCGTTTGCTTCTTACATATTTTACAAACAGCAGCGACTTATTTTCAGTTATCTGTGTAATTACTAGTTTATTTTTGTAATTTCTTGCGTGTTCGAGTGCTTACTAGGTAGAACCTTTTATTTCAATAACAGTGTTTTTGTACTTATTTGCTGCGCTTAGCTTTTAAATAGTTTTTCTGGGAAAACCTAGCGTAGTTTTCGCGTCTCGTATTTCAGTGAGTGTTTCTTGATTATCAGAGTAGCTCATCAGAAGATTATCTTGGGAATTTGTCACCGTATAGGGTAGGGTAAACATAGTCATGTGTAGGGACTGTGGTTGTTGTGAGCGGACGCAAGGAGAATTGGCCACTCTTCGGGGACAGGTGGAGGCTTTGTCTGTTAGGCTCATCGAGCTCGAGGCGCAGGCGTCGGCTCGTAGTGGCGTTGGGGCAACTGTGGTGAGACCTATGCCTACTTCGGTGGCCTTGGAATCACATGGAACCCCTGATGTCGCTGCGTCTTCCGGCAGTGAGCATCTTACCGGTCAGCCATCACTCCAGGGTGAATGGCGGACAGTGGTGGGCTCGCGCGTGCCTGGCCGAAAGGCGAAGGTGGGATCTGGCCGCGTGGCGGCTGCCTTACCCCTTTCCAACAGGTACGGGGTGCTTCCTAGTGGTGATGACATCGTTTCCGAGCCACCACAGGATGCCTCGCCTGTTGGGCCAGTGGCCGATTCTCCGGCAAGGTCCCGACAGTCACAGAGGGTGGGCCTATTAGTTATAGGGAGCTCCAACGTTAGGCGGGTTATGGAGCCCCTCAGGAAAATAGCGGGTAGGTCGGGGAAGAATGCCAGTGTGCACTCGGTGTGCTTGCCGGGGGGTCTCGTCCGTAATGTGGAGGAGGCCCTTCCGGCAGCTATTGAACGCACTGGGTGTGACCGGCTGCAGATAGTAGCACATGTCGGAACGAATGACGCCTGCCGCTTGGGTTCTGAGGCCATCCTTGGTTCCTTCCGGCGGCTGGCTGATTTGGTGAAGACAACCAGCATCGCACGCGGAGTGCAAGCTGAGCTTAATATCTGCAGCATAGTGCCCAGAGTCGATCGCGGTCCTCTGGTTTGGAGCCGTGTGGAGGGTCTAAACCAGAGGCTCAGACGACTCTGCGACTATAATGGTTGCAAATTCATCGACCTCCGTTATTGGGTGGAGAACTGTAGGGCCCCCCTAGACAGGTCAGGCGTGCACTACACACCGGAAGCAGGTACTAGGGTAGCAGAGTACGTGTGGCGTGCACACGGGGGTTTTTTAGGTTAGAGGGACCCCCCCTTGGGCGAAACGATAAAATACCTGACGGCTTACCAGAGAGAACATTATCATCGTTGATAAAGAACGTCCGTCCTCAGAGACCAAAAACAGGAAAAGTTAACGTAATATTGGTAAACTGCAGGAGTATCCAGGGCAAGGTTCCTGAATTAGTATCTCTTATTGAAGGAAATAGTGCGCATATAGTATTAGGAACGGAAAGTTGGTTAAAACCGGAAGTGAACAGTAACGAAATCCTAGACACAGAATGGAATATATACCGCAAGGATAGGATAAACGCCAATGGTGGAGGAGTATTTATAGCAGTAAAGAATTCAATAATATCCAGTGAAGTTATTAGCGAATGCGAATGTGAAATAATCTGGGTTAAGTATCAAAGGTGGGTCAGATATGATAGTCGGATGCTTCTATAGGCCACCTGCATCAGCAACCGTAGTAGTTGAGCGCCTCAGAGAGAACCTGCAGAACGTCGTGAAGAAGTTTCGTGATCATACTATTGTAATAGGGGGAGACTTCAATCTACCAGGTATAGAATGGGATAGTCACACAATCAGAACTGGAGCCAGGGACAGAGACTCTTGTGACATTATCCTGACTGCCTTGTCCGAGAATTACTTCGAGCAGATAGTTAGAGAACCAACTCGTGAAGCTAACGTTTTAGACCTCATAGCAACAAATAGACCGGAACTTTTCGACTCCGTGAATGTAGAAGAGGGTATCAGTGATCATAAGTCAGTGGTTGCATCAATGACTACAAGTGTAATAAGAAATGCCAAGAAAGGAAGGAAAATCTATTTGCTTAACAAGAGTGATAGGGCACAAATCGCAGAATATCTGAGTGACCACCATCAAACGTTCATTTCTGAGGAAGAGGATGTGGAACAAAAATGGAAAAAATTCAGAAACATCGTCCAGTACGCCTTAGATAAGTTCGTACCGACTAAGGTCCAAAGCGAGGGGAAAGATCCACCGTGGTATAACAATCATGTACGAAAGGTACTACGGAAACAAAGAAAGCTTCACCATAGGTTTAAGAGTAGTCGAATCATAGCTGATAAGGAAAAGCTGAACGAAGCGAAAAAGAGCGTAAAGAGAGCAATGAGAGAAGCATTCAACGAATTCGAACATAAAACATTGGCAAACAATCTAAACAAGAACCCTAAAAAGTTTTGGTCATATGTAAAATCGGTAAGCGGATCTAAATCCCCTATTCAGTCACTCGTTGACCACGATGGCACCGAAACAGAGGACGACCGAAGAAAGGCAGAAATACTGAATTCAGTGTTCCGAAACTGTTTCACTGCGGAAAATCGTAACACGGTCCCTGACTTCAGCCGTCGCACGGACGCCAAAATGGAAAATATTGAAATAAACGATATCGGAATTGAAAAACAACTGCTATCACTTAGTAGCGGAAAAGCATCCGGACCAGACGAGATACCCTTAAGATTCTACAGTGATTATGCTAAAGAACTTGCCCCCTTTCTATCAGCAATTTATCGTAGATCTCTGGAAGAACGTAAAGTACCTAGCGACTGGAAGAAAGCACAGGTCGTTCCCATTTTCAAGAAGGGTCATAAATCAGATGCGAATAATTATAGGCCTATTTCACTTACGTCAATCTGTTGTAGAATAATGGAACATGTTTTGTGTTCTCGTATTATGACGTTCTTAGATAATACAAATCTCCTTCATCATAACCAACATGGATTCCGCAAACAGAGATCATGTGAAACCCAGCTCGCCCTATTTGCCCAAGAAATTCACAGTGCCGTAGACACTGGCGAGCAGATTGATGCCGTATTCCTGGACTTCAGGAAGGCATTTGATACGGTTCCGCACTTACGTTTAGTGAAAAAAATACGTGCTTACGGAATATCGGACCAGGTTTGTGATTGGATTCAGGATTTCCTAGAAGAAAGAACACAACATGTCATTCTTAACGGTTCAAAATCTGCAGATGTAGAGGTAATTTCGGGAGTACCGCAAGGAAGCGTGATAGGACCTTTATTGTTTACGATATACATAAATGACTTAGTTGACAACATCGGTAGCTCCGTGAGGCTATTTGCAGATGACACGGTTGTCTACAAGAAAGTAGCAACATCAGAAGACTCGTACGTACTCCAGGAAGACCTGCAGAGGATTAATGAATGGTGCGACAGCTGGCAGCTTTCCCTAAACGTAGATAAATGTAATATAATGCGCATACATAGGGGCAGAAATCCATTCCAGTACGATTATGCCATAGGTGGTAAATCATTGGAAGCGGTAACGACCGTAAAATACTTAGGAGTTACTATCCGGAGCGATCTGAAGTGGAATGATCACATAAAACAAATAGTGGGAAAAGCAGGCGCCAGGTTGAGATTCATAGGAAGAATTCTAAGAAAATGTGACTCATCGACGAAAGAAGTAGCTTACAAAACGCTTGTTCGTCCGATTCTTGAGTATTGCTCATCAGTATGGGACCCTTACCAGGTTGGATTAATAGAAGAGATAGACATGATCCAGCGAAAAGCAGCGCGATTCGTCATGGGGACATTTAGTCAGCGCGAGAGCGTTACGGAGATGCTGAACAAGCTCCAGTGGCGGACACTTCAAGAAAGGCGTTACGCAATACGGAGAGGTTTATTATCGAAATTACGAGAGAGCACATTCCGGGAAGAGATGGGCAACATATTACTACCGCCCACATATATCTCGCGTAATGATCACAACGAAAAGATCCGAGAATTTAGAGCAAATACGGAGACTTACAAGCAGTCGTTCTTCCCACGCACAATTCGTGAATGGAACAGGGAAGGGGGGATCAGATAGTGGTACAATAAGTACCCTCCGCCACACACCGTAAGGTGGCTCGCGGAGTATAGATGTAGATGTAGATGTGTTGACCGACCCAGGCTAGGCGTAAGGCTTTGTGTCGCGCAGTCATCAAGGGTACACGAGTGGGCCTCCGGCTCCGAAAGCCCATATCGATGATGTTCCGTTGAATAATTCGCACGCTGGCACTTGTTGATAGCCCAGCATTGAAACGTACTGCAATTTGCGGAAGGGTTGCACTTCTGTCATATTGAACGATTCTCTTCAGTCGTCGTTCGTCCCGTTCTTGCAGGATCTTTTTCCGGCCGCAACGATGTCGGACATTTGAATTTTGACCGGATTTCTGATGTTCACGGTGAAGTCGTGAAATGGTCGTACAGGAAAATACCCACCTCATCGCTACCTCGGAGATGCTGTGTCGCATCGCCAGTGCGCCGACTATAACACCACATTCACACCCACTTAAATCTTGATAAGCTGCCATTGTAGCAGCAGTAACTGATCTAACAACTGCGGCAGACACTTGCTGTCTTATATAGGCGTTGCCGACCGCAGCGCTGTATTCTTCCTGTTTACATACCTCTTTATTTGATTACGCATGCCTGTACCAATTTCTTTGGCAGTTCTGTGTATTTGAGACATTTCGCTTTTGCACGTGATGTATCCATATTACACATTTGCAGTTAACGGGTGATAGATTTCATCACCGGGAACTCGTTTCGTAATAGACAACATGTTAGCTGACGTTTCGCAGCAAAGCTAGGCGTCTTTTCGTATTCATCGGTCCTCTGACGACGAGATTTCACTAAAGTAGCAAAGTCTCCTAAGCAGGTGTCCTTCATACTACCTCTTCCAGTAAACTGTTAGAACGATTTTCAAAAGAAAAACGACTGAATAAGTGAAACGGAGAAAGGTATTTAAGAAGCGAATCAGGAACCGAATTTTTCTCAATCCACACTCTTTCACACGGAGAGATGACTGCATGTCAGGCAACACACACTGCTTAAGCATGTAGCAGAGTACCTAGACACAACCATGTCTCGGGGCATAACCATTACAAAAAGATGCTTAGTGTCGCCGAGAAGCGTCAGTGAACATTTATTTCTAACAAAAGATGTCTGAGTGATAAAAAAGTGAAGCACCCAGAGGATATGGTCAGAGGCCAATGTGACTTCTTACAAGTCTGCCCATCCCAAGAGACGATCTCCGTGCAGTGCATCAAGCACAGTCTATTTCCTTCACACCTGTCCCTGCCGTCCGGGAACAAATAGTGGCCTCCTTCCAACATTCTGTGTCTCCGTGCACCAGTGGTTGGAGACTAGCAGTAAGCAGCCCAGGGCATTACCGTCTCAAGCAGAGTCTCTCATCTGCATGACAACACAAACAATTGCGTTCAAGAGGAGCCGTAACCGGGAAACATGGGCTGCTGATGAATGACTTCAGAGTGAGCTCGACAGTGAATTGCGGTTCTGTTCTAACCTGTATGACCATCGTTGGCCAATTTCGTGGCTATCTGTGATGAGATCCATTCTTCCAGTGTTTTAGATAAGCACGGTGGTGTTATTTCCAGTGTCATATGACGGGGGCCATCGGATACGACTAAAGGTCACGGCCGCTAATGATCGAGGGAACTCTGTCGACGAAACAGTATGTCAAGAACATCCTGTGTGATCATGCGTGAACTCCAATACACCAGTGTGACATTTTTTAACAGGAACTGCTTGGCCACATTGTCACATGTGCCTATAAACCACGTGTGGGCTGTTGGTGTACTGCCATGGCCAGCTATATACTCAGATGTGTCACCGACGGAAAGCATATGGTTTCGGAAAGAACAGACACAATATCCATATAAGTATATAGTTCTGGCAATACCAGCCATGACGTTCTTCTGTGGGGATGCATACGTTTCCCCCGAACTCTTACGGGACTTGGTAAGAATGTCTCCCACGAGTAATGAGTGTGTTGGGGTGGTATACTACGACTGTAGTGTGAGGACATACAAGGTGAGAATGTGGGTCTCGCGGGAGGCGTGCGCGAGATAGTCCCTGAAGTCGCAATATCCTATGTACCCTCAGTAGCTCAGATGGATAGAGCGTCTGCCATGTAAACAGGAGATCCCGGATTCGAGTCCCGGTCGGGGCACACATTTTCACCTGTCCCCGTTGACATATATCTACGCCCGTCAGCAGCTGAAGGTATTAATATAATTCTAATGTCGAAAGCATATGGGTCCAGCTCCGTCACGACTAGAATTTTAAAGACCAGTTGTGCTGCCCAACCGAATCACTGCAAGAATTCAGTCCACATGTGTCCCGACGTAAGGATAGGTTGCTTAGTACTGCCCTGTTTGTAAATTTGACTCGATTTTGGAATCACTACTATGACATGGCAAATCCTCTCAACCCGTAAAGTTCGCATAGGACTTTAATTTCCTTCACTGGTTGCTGATACACTCCGACCAATAGTGTAGGAGGGCACAGAATGTGGCAGGTAGTCCGCTACTTGTTCTCCGAAGGCTGGACCAGACGTGAAGAGGTTAAGTCGTGCTTGGCGCACAATACAGCGATCGTCCCTTGTGGCAGTCAGTCGTGATCGAGCGTGTCTGCACTCATGTTCCCATGCTATCTAATATCATACCTTAATCATATCCGACTGCCCCGCAGATCTTTATTTTGACGATTAGCCCAGACAGCCAAATGGAGACCAGCAGTGAGGCCAGTTTCAAACTGTTTCAGGTACTGATAACTCAGTCTCCCACGAGTTCGCAACGCTTCCGTGTTCTTTTCAGTGATCACTCAACATCTCATGCCTCTTGCATACAATACTAGATCTTGTAAGAACACCAAACACGAACAATGCATTCTTGTGGCTACTCCAGGTGTCATAGAAAATTTCAGTATAGATTGGGTGGACAGAGATATGTAAACAATGAAAACATAACACATCATCATGCCCTGTATGGTATAGGAAACCCGTAGGCGTTCAAAAAGGCCTTCCGCCGTCTCGGAGTGGATAAATACGCGTTCTGTGCGGTTTTAATGGGAATGCTGTACCATTATTTCTGAAAAATATTGGAGAGTTCACGTAACAATGAAGGAGATCGATAGCGATTGCGCACACTTCTCTCCAGGCTAGACCACAAAGGACACTGAGCTCTGGTGACTATGGAAGCCAAAGGGGGTGTGACAACTTACCTTCGTGCTCGCAAAACCAGTCCTGGACTGTGCGAGCTCTGTGAAGAAGGGCTCTGGCGTCTTGGAACAGCATCACGACAGGGAAAGAAACACTGTACCATCGGATGAACACGATCAGCCAAAATGATCATATAATCGTTGGCAATAATGTGATCTTGCAGAGTAACCATGGGGCTCATAGAATACCACGACATGGCTGCCCAAACCAAGGGTGCGGACGCTTGTCGTGCGTCACTCTATGGGCATTTGCATCGCTGATGAGTGTTTCTGGAATTCCAGCTTGCCCTGCAATTCCTTGCTTATGGAGCTCCCTTCTTGCTGTTTCGTTGCTGCCAGGGATCGCGATTGAGACATTCAGTTCTGCAGTGACTTTTGCAACTAACGTACACTTAGTTTCCACGATCACTCAACAGACACATTCGTTCGCACTATGACTTAACGAATGACGTCTTCCCCTTTCACTGTTAAGGTGTAAACCTTCGAAGCGGTGTCTCTTAAAACGCCAAACATTTTGGCTCCCTTGGTTACGAAACCACCCACCACACGAGCAACGACACTTTGCCCACATGCGAATTCGCTTAGCTCTGACATTACACTCACAAATACTCTGTCACCTCAAATATCTCTGGAACAACAATAGATATTCAAAAACGGTTTTCACCAGAATGATCGTACGGCAGGGGCTTCGGAAACCAAATACTATGCGAAATTTTAAAACGTAAACAAATACTATTTTCAAGACAAAGTTGTGCATTTTTAAATGGACACCCCCTACTATTTCGTGTGCAATCCATAGCATGAAGAATCACAAAAATAATGCCATTGGTTGCATAGCAATACATCAATTACATCCAGAAAAATTGCGAAGCGAAGTTGACGCTTAAAATAAGTGAAGCACACAGCTAGCGCACGTCCTGAGACTCAAGCGTGCGCCTCACGCTGCCTGTGTCAGGGCTCTCACAATGGGAAGGTATGCACAATCCACAAAAATAAACAAATAACATGTCCAACGCAAAGCAACGTGAGAGCTGTTCCAGTCATTTTTATTTTTTTGGTCAGCTTCATTCCATCAGTTTACTGTGGCCTACATGGTGCTTGTTGGACCAGTTAGCGTCAGGAGCCCGTTTGTCGTGTTGGAAAGTGTGTATAGTCACTATTGCTGTTCTGAACACTTTTCAGTTTTGTATATAATTTGGCTACATCTTTATTTCCTCCAGACCTTTCTCGATGTTCATGAAAAAAAAGAAACAACAGCATTTTATGTTATCGCATCAGATAGGTCTCGGCCCGCATTTCACTCTTATTATTTAAGATGCTTAACATCTTCTGCCATTAAAAGCAATTTTCAATAATGTACAAGGTTTACATTTAATTAAATCATGATGTCTAATAATTAAACTGCTACTTAGCTTTCTGCTTTTCCCTTAACACCGGCCGGCCGGAGTGGCCGAGCGGTTCTAGGTGCTACAGTCTGGAGCCGCGCGACCGCTACGGTCACAGGGTCGTACTCTGCCTCCGGCATGGATGTGTGTGATGTCGTTAGGTTGGTTAGGTTTAAGTAGTTCTAAGTTCTAGGGGACTGATGACCTCAGAAGTTAAGTCCCATAGTGCTCAGAGCCATTTGAACCATTTGAAGCTTAACACCGTACGTGGGGGGCACTCGAAAGAAACGGCCTCTTCTTGTTTGATTAATATCATAATTTTAAAAAATTAAAAGAAATTTGCGATCAGGACTGTATTTTAATTATCAAATCATTCTTTAACTGACTGGCCAGAACGAATGCCGCGAACGGAAAGCATTCCCTCACCCTTTGTTCATAGTACCAACGGCCAGTCGCGCAGACCGCACCTCACACATTACTTAATGTGGCAACGTGCCACTCTGTACCAATTGTTAAGCTGGTGGGAATTTTGTCCGCCAGGGACGCAACTGTAATACGGTGCGTATCCGAAACTAAAGCGGACGGCCATTGAACCATTTTCTACTCGAATCTGACGTTGTTTCTTCATCTTACGCCAATAAGACACCCAAAAGCATCTTTAGGTAAGACAAATGATCTCTGATGTGTGGGACGTTTTCATTGTTCGTAAGGATACGGGACAAGTTTGACTATCATCGCTGGCCAGTGTAGCCGAGCGGTTCTAGGCGCTTCAGTTAGGAACCGCGTGACCGCTACGGTCGCAGGTTCGAATCCTGCCTCGGGCATGGATGTATGTGATGTCCTTAGGTTAGTTAGGTTTAAGTAGTTCTAAGTTCTAGGGCACTGATGACCTCAGTTGTTAAGTCCCATAGTGCTCAGAGCCATTTGAACCATTTGACTATCATCTGAATATTTGTCATATATCCACGGGAAGTCCGTAGAACATTTGTGAAACGTACAGGAGAGTTTTGTACCTTCATTCTTGTACAACCTGTTGACTTCAGAAATTGGAAGAATCTTTTTGAACAATCCTGTGTATCATATATATTTGAACTATCCTGTATGACATACAAGACTCCGTTCGCCATTTGGAGAAATAGTGACACAACTATCACTACGAATGACAAATAACTTTGTAAAACGACTATCGCAACATTTTTCTGTTAGCCTGGATTTCTAAACGTGCATCTACATCTACATTTACATCTAAATCTGCAACCAAGCTTTGCAAACTGCTGTGAAGTGTATGGAAGAGGGTTCTTCCCATTGTGCGAATTTTAGGGGTTCCTCCTGTTCTCTTCATGTACGGAGTGTATCAAGAACGACTTCTACACTTACTGCAATGTGTCGAACCATGTCTTCGCGATCCCCACGGGAACGTTACCTATGGGACTGTAGTATATTTCCAGATTTGGTTTTTGGAACTTTGCAGTTATGCTTTCGCGGGATGGTTTTTGTCTATCTTCAGGTGTCTGTCAGTTCAGTTTCGTCAGAATTTCCGTACACTGTCCCATGGATCAAGCAAACGTGTGACCATTCGCTCTGCCATTCTCTGAATACTTTCAGAATCCCCTGTTATTCCTCTTTGGTGCGGGTCCCATAAACTTGGGTAAAATCCTAGGATGGGTTACAAAAGTGTTTTGTAAACAGTATCCTCTGCAGACTGATCGAATTACCATAAAATTCTATCAATGAAATCTGCTACCTACTTCATTTAGAGATAAGCCTGTACAATCGTTCCACTTCATATTCCGACAAATTGTTACCTGCAGGTATTTGTATGAGTTGATGAATTCTAACGGTGACTCTTTGGTATTGTAGTCACAGGATACTATCTTTACGCCTTTTCTGAAGTTCAGTTTCTTTATTTTTGCTGTCGTGATCACTATGCAGGTGGTGTGTTGCAGAAAACTGTACGTTTCCTTACAGATTACTGTACATACTTTCTCGGTATTTGAAAACGAAGTTTTTACTTCATGCACAGCCGGTTTCCTACAGCAAGTCCCACTGGATATCTCAGGGAATTTCCATGAAGCCGTCTCGCAGGTTAAACGAGTACGTGATGAATCATCCGGTTTTTTAAAATTTTTTCTGACTCTCTCTCGGCGAAAAATTGCCTTACAAAAAAATCGATCACATGTCCATTTTATAAGTAATTGTGGATGAATTAAACCTTCTTAGGAGCAACCCAGTGCGTGTGACATCTGCCTTCCGCACAAGTAGATATCTGTGATATGTGTTAAACACCCTATAAATTTTGTGCTTGTGAGGTATTTTAGTGATTTCTTGGGCCGACAGTGCTGCGCAACAACACCGTATCTTGTAGCTACGACAGTAGTGGAAGATGATGGGGCATCAATTTAGAAAAAAATTAAAATTTGGTTAACCGTGTTGAATCCTACCTAGTCGTCGAATATGGGGTGTCCAGGAAACCTGCTTTCTCAGATTGGTACAGAACAATTTAAACAAATCGTATTGATGAGTTTCATTACAAAAAAGTGAATGATAAAAATTAACTTTGAGAATTACACAGATGTGTCGCAAGCAAAGGACGACATCACAAATAAAAAAGGTTCTTCAGTATAACAATCACAACACAAGAGAAGTAGTGCCGTTAACGCTTTTATTCAGGTCTTTTGTCTTGAAGCTTCTGAAGAACTGGGCTGCGGCCAGTCGGGCGCGGCGTTTATGTTCTCTTCGCATAAAGGCCGCTGCTGTTGCATTGTCGTCATGGAATGGGGTCGGTCAGCGTACAACTGGCTTCACAGCCCTCTGCTCATTCCCGACTGCGGTGCTGGCGCTTGACTTAACGTCATAACAAACAGGACATCCGCATCACAGCCTCGTGGAATCACATAATAAACCACTTTTATCAACCACTAGTTTTAGTGGTACCATCATGATTAGTTTTGGGACATAACAAGCCCTCTTTCAGGTGAATATGACTACGTTAGGGAAATCGAGAAATTATAATAAGAGACTGTATACCACCTAATACTTATTGATTGTAATAATAATGGGAATTCACTGCTAGATAATCAACAAAATTACCTAAAGAAGTGAGCAATCAAAGGAAGAAAAAAAGTGAATAAAAACTAAGAGAATATCAAGGAACACCGTAAGCGAACTTGCACCATGAATACCGCACACTGGACACAATGCGGCGAAAAGGTGGCAGCCGCACGTGAATCCGAGACACACCAACACAGCATTTGCTCATACGGCAGCTATCTCGCTTGTAGCTTACACAGCTGTCGATTTAGACTAAGTTACATGCGAAGCCTCTACTGAAAACCATATTACTCTTAAGTTTAATAAGGCCATTACTGAGTAATTAAAAAATAAAGAACAAAAATCAGAATGGGCGGGATCAGGACTACATAGGGACCCTAAGGTCACACTTCCTTGAAAAATGATCAAGTCACTTTATGTAGCATTAATAAAAAAGGTCATCACATACGCGAACATAGGCTATACGTCCGTTATTTCATATGAAACTAACTGCATTCAAAAAGCACAAGAATTTTTATCTTCTGATAATGCACTCATTTTCCTTTTTGATCCTACCTCTAAACTCGTTTCTGAAACAAAAAAGTAACTAAGAAAACAGAACTTTTTTAACCCATTTCCGAAAAACACTGCAATCGATTTTCCGATTTCCCTCCAAGTGGACAGTCAACTGAGTCTTTTTCCCGCAAATTTCCGTGAGGTGGAGGGGAGGGGAGCCCGCATCTCGTGGTCGTGCGGTAGCGTTCTCGCTTCCTACGCCCGGGTTCCCGGGTTCGATTCCCGGCGGGGTCAGGGATTTTCTCTGCCTCGTGATGGCTGGGTGTTGTGTGCTGTCCTTAGGTTAGTTAGGTTTAAGTAGTTCTAAGTTCTAGGGGACTTATGACCACAGCAGTTGAGTCCCATAGTACTCAGAGCCATTTTTTTGAGGGGAGGGGAAGGGCTTGCAGGTTTCCCAGGGGATGGATTTAACTAATTGATCTCTTTAATTAATTTGTAAATCAAATTGATATCAAAAGTGTGCTTGTATCATGAGGGGATTTCTCTGAGGGGTGGAGGAAGAGGTGGTGGTGGGAGGGGAGGGGAGGGGAGGAGGGGGGACAACAGGTTAAAGACCTGTCAATCAAAAGGAAGGATTATTCCCAGGGTCTCATAACCTGTCAATAGAAATGATGGATTAAGGGGTCTTAATCCTCTTAGCAGAACAATAGGTTAAGAAGCTGTCACTCAAAGGTGAAGAACAGGTTTGCCCCTGATGTAGGCAGCCCGCAATATGAGGTGATACCCACCTTGCTCATTGCTACTACTATTTTCCAATATTGTATGAAAAATAGGGACGAATTCATCAGACTACCATCGCCCATGACACTTACTTAGCTAGGTTGGATGTTATCAACATGAGTACAGATACAGCGACTAAAAAAGTAATTCTGATCATAGAATCCAATTTAAGGCAACATGCTTATTTAGATTTCCAAGTAATTGATGAATTTCTCACTCTCTTAAATGTATTTCTATACATCAATTACTTTCAGTTCAGTAATGTCGTCAACAAACGAACAGAAGAGCTGGCCATGGGCTTAATTCTCTACAGTGGTATTAAAGAACAAGTCTAACAGTTCCGCCAATGTCTTAACACGATGCGTTCTAATATTCAATTTAAGTTGGACCACCACAGTAATTTTACGTTACCGCCTTTAGATTTAGAAATCATTTTGCTAAGCAATAAGATTACCTATCACATTTTTAGGAAAGAGACTGCGGCTGACAGTATAATTCACAGTTCATCGAATCACTTGCCGAAAAGACGGCTGCATTGCGTCCAGTGGCTGCACTGCGTCCATGCTGCCTAAGTAGACTTAGCAAACGGAATACAAAAAATAAGTTTATAACATTAGGTACATTGGGAGTTCTAACGGCTGTGGACACCCTTATCCAGCAGATGAAACGTAAAGGACTTCATGTTATTCGCCATGGAATTACCCTGACAACCTCTGATGAAGACATTTAGTATAATTCATACAATAAAATACACTCTAAAGGTGCTATTTCAGATAGGGTTGACTGAGAGCACAAAAAACAGAAAATATGAAGTAGAATTGGCTATCAGTATAGGCACCATGAAACCAGGTCCAACAACCGCCATATGGGCTCAGCCGTTTATCAAATTAAGTTGCTATGACTGCCAATGTCTCTAATCGGGCAAATGGGGCGCACTCTTAAAACCGGATTTAAGGAACAACAGGACCCTAATAAGTCCACTTTGTCTAGTCATTTAAAAGTCAAACTGCACTCTGTTGGTGACACAAATACTAATTAGTGCTTCATCGTCACCACAAAGACCGTGTCCTTAATTGATGAGAGGCATTAGAAACTATGCACAGCTTAAACAAGAACTCTTCAACAATCCTACACAAACAAATAACGTTGAATAATTATACAGTTTTGAAATAGCTGTCAAACCTCACCAATATTTCTCTCAAACTTTTCTCTCAAAGGAACTGTTATTTTCTTTGCAACCTTTGATTTTTGTGATTATGGTGCAATTTCTCCTTGTAAATATTCATTTGCAGCTATATTTAGTTTATTTTTATCCAACTTGCCGCTATTGGTTCGTTTATGGCTTTTTAAATTCATATTTTATCTCTTTCTCATTTTTAACAGGTGGTTTTGCACTCTCACTCTTTGTGTCCAAGTACATAATTTTAACTTTTTTTTTTTTTTTACATTTTGACGATTTACAAATGGTTCAAATGGCTCTGAGCACTATGCGACTTAACTTCTGAGGTCATTAGTCGCCTAGAACTTAGAACTAATTAAACCTAACTAACCTAAGGACATCACACACATCCATGCCCGAGGCAGGATTCGAACCTGCGACCGGAGCGGTCGCTCGGCTCCAGACTGTAGCGCCTAGAAGCGCACGGCCACTCCGGTCGGCGACGATTTACATCTAACCATCTTTTAGTCGGGTATGTGTTTTCTACCCACTATTTTTTAGTGATAGGTTAGTCAGCTTTGACGCTGTTCCCCTATACATGACTTCACTTTGTAGTGTGACGATCGGTAGTTTTGTTGCCCAGCTACCCTCTACCACCACGTCACAACCCGTGTCGGATACACGTGCGTTTGCCTTCTTCCCGCCGCCTGGTGACCAGTATGCGCCGACTTATGGTGTATGTTATCTCAAGTTGTTCCCTGATATTCCCTTATTTTCTTTCTCCTTTTTCGTCCTTTGACTGCTCACTTCTTTATGCAATTTCGTCGGTTATTTAGTGGGACATCCTTCATTCTAACCCGACCCTATCAACTTCATATTTAAAGATGGGCAGCGAATCCCCACTATCATAACCAACAAGTATTAAGCGGAATGCAATGTCTTATTATAGTTTCTCCATTTTTCCTATTGCACTCTTGTTCACCCGAAGGTGGGCTTATAATCATCTGGAACCGCTCATGATTGAACCAACAAAATTATTGACAACTGAGGTGGTTTATTACTTGATTTTTGAAATAAGACATGCGACTGAAGTGGTTTAATATCTGATTCAAAATAAGTAACACAGGTCATTGTTATTACTGTTATTGATCAACTTATTTGTTCCTAAAATTAAAGTAAGCCTCAATAATGGAGAATTTAGAACAAGAAGGAAATTGGTGGCAGTACTGTTATGCGTTACGTTTAAAATCGCATTAGAGCAAAAGTAATAAGTCACGAATGTTATTAAGGAACTGTCGAAGACATCCTGGTTACTTAGACAGAGACTACCCCGAAAGGAGAGCAAGCATTTACTGAATTTCTGTGATTGCTAGTAGTGGTTTTTCGCCGTATTCCGCTTCTGGGTTAGCAATTTAAAACGAAACAGTTTTACACTGATGTACCAGCGAAAAGGTGATTAGACTGTCCGTGGTACATGTAGAAACTAATAAGAGGATAAAATTTCGCTTATATCACCTGTTCTAAGAATTCATCGCTCTTAGCGTACGGCAATAAAGGAAGAATAAATTGATTGTTGGTGTTAATAACGATCATTCTCCTTTAACCTCCTCTGAGTTACTGCAGATGACGTGTCACTGAGCACATTTGTTCTCTGCACGAAGTACACTTGAGGCGCCTAGTTGTTTCCACTGCCCTGTGTGATATACGAAGGTTCTGTTATAGTTCACTCGCCTGCTGTATTCAAGTTGATGTCCCCGGCGCAGAAAACAACACGCAGGTCGTAGGTTCTGTATCTTGAGGGTGAAACTGACTTTTAGCGACGTTGTGTTCTGAAATAATGTATCACTTCTTTGGGATGCCACTCGCGTATTTTAATATAGCCACACGAGAAGACTACATGATTTTGATACAACACCTTCTGATACGGCGAAGTACATGATCAAACACAATGTTTACGAAAATGTATCTTTAAACTATTTGTGGCACGTGTCCTCATGACTACCGGAGTGAATCTTTTAATACTAAATACTGGCAAACACACCCTGCCACAGACAACATGACTGTACATCTCGACTGCCTAATCCAGAGTAACGAACAGGAACTTAAATAAAAATCGGAAACACATCCTACAACAGACAACATGTCTGTTCTTCTCGACTGCCTAATCCAGAGTGACGAACAGCCCGAAACACTTCGCGCGCCATACCAGAAAAGGCATGACCCGAACGCTTCCGAAGTGTTTCGTCTGCAATTTCGTCAGTCTTTTGCTTTTGATTTAAATTGTTTTTAATAATTCTAAAATGACTGATTGATAGTCAGATGTTGAGAGATATTTATATTAAAAAGTGAAGTCATTCCAATGAGTAGTTTAACTAATAATAATAACTATACTTTAACGTTTTGGCGCCTTTGCTCCGAACACAGCAGCCAATCACAGAGCAGCAGCATTATGCAGGCGGTCTTTCGCACGGGAAAGGTACCGAATCTAACATCTGTAACAGGTACCTCACACCACATTTCATCATCTATATATTCTTGCATCTCCACTGCTTTGGGAACAGCTTCTTGGAGCCTAATATGATGGATGACTAAGCCAGAAATATTACAAGCGATCAAAACGTGTGTAGCACAAACAGCTTGATGTCACGACATTCGCAAGTAACATTTTTCTTTGAAAAAGAAATGATGTCTGTAGCAATCACTTGTAACAGTACTAGTCTACATATGACATGTCAATGTCGTAGCCTTAACTGTTGCATTATGTATAAGGACGTTGGCGACAAATCATCCGAAGTTGTTTTACTCGCATTAACTGCCACGAGCAACCAGGGTGTGTAAGGCGTAAAGCGCTGTCCACTAGCCATTACCTCGCCGTAATTGGACCAGGATAGCATCGTCTCTGCCGCTCGCCGCTTTTAACCGATAGCTGTTGAACCCCCCCCCCCCTTTTTTTTTTTTTTGCTTCCGCTCATTTCTTTTTGACTGGAAATGTCTGACGCGGCGCAGCGATGTCCACGGAATTATTTCTTCACTCGGACCGGCCTGAGGCGGTAGGGAGGCTGTAATTCCGTAGATGGGCCGTCGCCGTGATGAATTAGGTTCGTGTCCGGATGCGGGCTGCGAGCGGCGGTGGTTTTTTGTGCGCGCGTGCGGCAGGCCTGGCCGTGTGTGTGTGTGTGTGGCGGCAGGTGCAGCAGCGTCCTGAGGCACGGGTTGACGAGCGCCGAGACTGGGTGGGGGGAGAGGGAGAGCTGTAATTGGACAACGGCGGCAGAGGCTGCGTGTTGTGTGTGTGTGTGTGTGTGTGTGTGTGTGAAGGCTGGCACCTGGCGGGCAGGAATGCCGACCCCGCGATTACGTGGCGCCTGACGAGGCTGGCGCGTCGCGTGTTGAGCCTGACCCTTGGGTCGTGGCGCGTGCCAGCCAGAGCGCTGTCTGCCTGCCAGCCAGGCCTCCGCTACACCTGCTGCTCGTGGCTCGCTCTACCCACTGCGCAGTTATGACACATCGTGTTACGAAGTCTCCCAAGATCGTGCAGCGTCGAGGGCGTGGGAGGCTGCGCAAGTACATAACAAAGGATTAGTCGAGAAGTAATTAGAGAATAAGAGAACAGTTTGCAGATTCAGGACATTGGGTATGACGAACAAACCGCTACTCTTCCCATCATTTGCATATCAATATTATTTCGAAGTATCTAAATATTCAATCGCGAATTAAACACTGAAAATATTTACAGAAACGAAAGAAACCTCGTAATAACAATACTATACACAGAGGAACCGAAATCTTTTAAACAGATCTCGACTATCATCGTTTTGAAAGAAATAATAAATTGTTCAACATGGCAGCAGCAGTTAAAATGACCCAAGTACAAACTGAGATGCGGATGAACACAGAACACAGAAGCGCCCACTGCCCCAAAGGCCGAGGCTGTGCCAGGGGCCCTATTCTGTATCGTTCATACCGATCGGTGTAGTAGGTTTGTCTCGGTAGTGACGTCATTTTCGGTTCTTTACCGAAATATCCTATTCAGTAAGCTTCTGAGACCTGTTACCGAACGGTCCTCCCACCGATTTTATGACGATAGAACCGAGAGGTTTTGGATTTCGGTGTGCCCGCATCTCGTGGTCGTGCGGTAGCGTTCTCGCTTCCCACGCCCGGGTTCCCGGGTTCGATTCCCGGCGGGGTCAGGGATTTTCTCTGCCTCGTGATGGCTGGGTGTTGTGTGCTGTCCTTAGGTTAGTTAGGTTTAAGTAGTTCTAAGTTCTAGGGACTTATGACCACAGCAGTTGAGTCCCATAGTGCTCAGAGCCATTTGAACCATTTTTTGATTTCGGTGTGGCCCTTTCGATCGGTGAGCTGTGTTTTATGTACAGCTATAATTTGTTATTTTAAACATATTTAGCGGTTTTAGCATTGGATATAGTGATTGTGTTACTAAAGAATCACCAGAGGATGCATCCGGTTGGAAAGTGAGTTCATAATAGACTATTTTCCATTGTTAGAGCTATGGTTAGGTTAGGTTGTTACTGTGAATGATTACATAAAAAAAGTTTTCGGTCAATATTCTCTCAAAATACGTGTTATTTTTATACAAATAAGAGTTTAAAGATAATTAAATATCAAGACATTGGCTGTGCTTAGGTATAGTACATGAGTGTGAACTGACGTTACTAGTGACTTTGTTTACTTTTTCCCACAAGTGGTTTAGTAAGTAATTTATCGAAACGTGTTTACAACTTTAAAGTAACAATGGAAAGCAATCAAGTGAAGCCTGATATTGGAAACCTTCCAAACTATCATGCATTTATGAGTTGCTTAATAGCGTTTGGCAACGAAGTCAGCCTACGTTCCTCCCTCCTATAGTATAAGAATTTAGCACTGCCCACCCGTTGTTTGGCGGGGCGAAGGGGTTACCCGGCACGGTAGCTCTGAGTGTTCGGTGAGAGGGCTCCGTGCCCTCTGTAATAAAATAACTGAGTCATGGAATCAACGATCAACTTGAACGGAAGTCTTGTAACGTCAGCCCAGACCAAACACAACGAAATATAAGGAAAATAAAAGGGATTAGAGCGCGAGAATGCGAAATAAAAGGACACGAGTTCGCGCATGGGTTGGAGCAAAAACGTTTTTTCCTCTTCATATATGCAACACGTTCTGAGACATTGTTTTTCGTGTAAGTTAAGATTTTCTGCAATATTCGTTATTACTTACTTGTAAGAGTGCTTCCTCGGTAATGATTTTGTGATTTCTGTGTGTTTAAAAAACGAAATATGAAATAGCTGGAGATGAAATTGCTGTGAGTGAAACAACCGACAGTGACCTTCATATTTTTTCTTGTCAGAAGTAATTCACCATTTTTTTCGAATATGTAGCGATATCCGAGTATGCGGCTAGACAGGAATCTAACCGCTCAACCTAAATTACCGGGAACGTAACTAGCAGCAGTCATCTTCATAATCTTGCTTGTCACAACTATTTATCTGCCATAGAATCCTCAACAACAGTAGATAGAGATGAAAGATCTCCGCCGTAGTATTTTTAGACTGTAGCACCATATACGAAACATTTTCATTCATGAGATGCATGTTATAAACTTCTATGAACTGCTCGAGCTCTCGAAAATGCGTTTTTTCAGTTTTGTTTTTGAGACCCAAATCGTTGACGTAACATATAGGGAATTGGTCTACTTAATCATTTGGCTCTCTAGGAGCGAGTTATAACCACATTCTGTTTATCTTCTTATTGTTTGAAACTCTCAGAATCATTTTTTTCGGGTGTTTTTATAGATATATTAGTACAATGCGTTACTACACACTATTCCTAACTCATTTTCCGAAACGTAAAATCCAAAACACGATGTCAGTGTAAATGAGAACAAGATGACATAATGCGGCGTTTACAACAATCTGCAGAATGCAGTCAAATACGCTATCGTTATCATGCATGCATGGAAACATGTGGTCAGGGAAACTGTAAAAATATCTATGCATTTCAGGTGGGAATCATGGAAATGAAAATACTGCACCTGATACTGTTGAGGAGGAGGCAAGAGCGATGAAGGGCGCGCACGTCAGCTCGATGGAATGCGGCGTCATGCGTTGTGGCAACGTAAACGCAATGTTCGGTACTTGGAAGAATAGCGTGCCTGTGTCGCCTGCTAGTCTCTTTGCGTTCGTGGCGCTGTGCGTGCGGCAGTGCGCATGCGCGGATATGCGGCCGCTTGCTTTTGATTGGCTTGCGCGACACGAACCGACAACAGCGCTTCGGTTGGCTATACCCGAACGGTATCGCTTCGGAAATACATACAGAATAACACAGGGGCTCTAATTCGAGTACTAGACCGTTCGGTGCTCTTTACTACCGAAACGATCGGCACAGTGGCGGAAAGATACAGAACAGGCACCCAGGTTAGAAATCGGCCAGGTCTATGGCCCAGCAGGAGTCAGCTAGCCTCTAGCTGACCATCCATCAAGTTGGTACCACATAACACTTTCCGATCATTCACCTACATTTACTAAATGTTTTTTGCATTTGATATTTGACGTAATATAACTATGATATGGAAAGACTATGAGAAATATTTGATATATGTGGTGTTACAGTGCATCGCTAATGTATATTTGTTACTGATGTACAGAAATCTGTGAAATGTATTGTTTATGAAATAATATTTTGTCATGGATTAAGGAAATGAAAATGTTTGTGTGTGCAAAAAAAAAAAAAAAAAAAAAAATGGTTCTGATGGCTCTCAGCACTATGGGACTTAACTGCTGAGGTCATCAGTCCCCTAGAACTTGGAACTACTTAAACCTAACTAAGCTAAGGACATCACACACATCCATGCCCGAGGCAGGATTCGAACCTGCGACCATAGCGGTCGCGCGGTTCCAGACTGTAGCGCCTAGAACCGCTCGGCCACCCCAGCCGGCTTGTGTGTGCAATTCAATATATTTGTGCGAGTTGCCACTTGTATAAAGTGGTACACGCTTAGGGACAGTGTGTAGGATACATCTTATGTAAAGGATGGAGTGCTTTTGTACTGTACGGAAGTTACTGTGGGTAGTGTAAAAGATGACTTGGGGTTTTGGCGCGCGACCAGTAGAGCGAGTGGGAATGAGAGGACACAGTACGTAAGACAACAGAGAAAGTGGGAAGGCTCCGACAGAGCAGGCGATGTCTTGCCTGGAAATAGTTGCACAGTAGCCTGGGATGAAGACAGCTGGATTATTACAGCCTTGGTACAAGTTGTAGCGCTGTGTTATGCGCGTTGAAACGACACCAAAAATAATTAATTAGCCCATACTTGAGAAACTTGTACACCGTAACATGGGCAGTGTAGCCGCCATTGCTATCCGCCACATCCAGTGCCCAGAGCCATCTGGTTATGAACAGTATAATTAGAATTGCCAAAGCGTGAAAAGTTAATTCAAAATTAGCTGTTTTGGAATAATTATTATATTAAAACATAAATTTCGGTACATCCTGTTAGTTATTGCTAATCATTCACCTATATCGGATATGACTGAAAGTAATTGTTGTGAACTAATTTTCAAAGTGAATGTGAGTAAAGTACAGATAAAATTCTTTCAGTCATAAATGAAATTCAGTAAAGTACAAAGAATTATGAAAAGAAATTTGCTTATATGGCTCATCAACAGCATATTGTGTATAGTATGCTATTAGAATATTTAAGTAATTAATTTGTTGCTTATACAAAATGCAAACATTGAAGTCCCCCCCCCCCCCCCCCCTGGCCACATGGGTTTTGCACACAGTAATGATTAAAAATTCGTGGTCTTTCTAGATTAAATTATATATTGTTGTCATCTCGAGAAACTATTACGTGACATCAGATACTATGAAAATTACCAATGAGGTCGCCCCAAGCTGGGCGCCCAAAATGTAGTGAACTGTGAATTCTGCTCTCTGCTGTCGGGCATGAAATGACGAGCACATGACTAATGAGATTGCCCCACAGTAGGGCCAACAATTACTTGATATCAATAATGAAATGAAATCAAACACAAATGGTTCATAATTAACAGGTTCGTGTATAAATGTAAAAGATTGCTTATAAGATCAAAATATGAAATAAATGTATTTATTTTCGTGCTTTTTACACAAACCGAAACAAAATTATAAATCTCAGGGTCGATTTGACTGGGCATGAACACAACTAGGTTATTAAAGGGAAGGAGGAGGAACGAATTATCTCACCATTATTCGTTATTAGAATTGTATTAATATCTTCAGCTGCTAACGGGCATTGATATACATCAACGGGGACAGGTGAAAATGTGTGCCCAGACCGGGATTAGAACCCGGGATCTCCTGCTTACAAGGCAGACGATCTATCCATCTGAGCCCCCGAGCGCACACAAGATAGTGCGACTGCATGGACTATCTCGCGCACGCCTCCCCCGAGACCCACATTCTCACCTTGTATGTCCACACACAACATTCGTAGTGTCCCACCCCCAAACACACTCATTACTTGTGGAAGACATTCTTACCAAGTCCCGTAAGAGTTAGGGGAATATGTGTGCATCTGCACAGAAGAAGAAGGTCATGGGCGGTGTTGCCATAACTATATACTTATATGGAAATGGTGTCTGTTCTTTCGGACATGTCCGAAAGAACACACACCATATCCATATAAGTATATTATTCGTTATCGTTCGTCGTGTAGTGCTGACGGCGGCAGGCGCTGCGTCGGTTCGGCGCGTCGCCTTGGATCTGTGCGGCGCGAGTCTGCTCCACTCATCAGGAATCGCGACTTTGCAGTGAGGCCCAGGTACGATCTCCGCGTTGTCTGACCGTTGTGCCGGCCGAAGTGGCCGCGCGGTTCTGGCGCTGCAGTCTGGAACCGCGAGACCGCTACGGTCGCAGGTTCGAATCCTGCCTCGGGCATGGATGTGTGTGATGTCCTTAGGTTAGTTAGGTTTAACTACACTCCTGGAAATTGAAATAAGAACACCGTGAATTCATTGTCCCAGGAAGGGGAAACTTTATTGACACATTTCTGGGGTCAGATACATCACATGATCACACTGACAGAACCACAGGCACATAGACACAGGCAACAGAGCATGCACAATGTCGGCACTAGTACAGTGTATATCCACCTTTCGCAGCAATGCAGGCTGCTATTCTCCCATGGAGACGATAGTAGAGATGCTGGATGTAGTCCTGTGGAACGGCTTGCCATGCCATTTCCACCTGGCGCCTCAGTTGGACCAGCGTTCGTGCTGGACGTGCAGACCGCGTGAGACGACGCTTCATCCAGTCCCAAACATGCTCAATGGGGGACAGATCCGGAGATCTTGCTGGCCAGGGTAGTTGACTTACACCTTCTAGAGCACGTTGGGTGGCACGGGATACATGCGGACGTGCATTGTCCTGTTGGAACAGCAAGTTCCCTTGCCGGTCTAGGAATGGTAGAACGATGGGTTCGATGACGGTTTGGATGTACCGTGCACTATTCAGTGTCCCCTCGACGATCACCAGTGGTGTACGGCCAGTGTAGGAGATCGCTCCCCACACCATGATGCCGGGTGTTGGCCCTGTGTGCCTCGGTCGTATGCAGTCCTGATTGTGGCGCTCACCTGCACGGCGCCAAACACGCATACGACCATCATTGGCACCAAGGCAGAAGCGACTCTCATCGCTGAAGACGACACGTCTCCATTCGTTCCTCCATTCACGCCTGTCGCGACACCACTGGAGGCGGGCTGCACGATGTTGGGGCGTGAGCGGAAGACGGCCTAACGGTGTGCGGGACCGTAGCTCAGCTTCATGGAGACGGTTGCGAATGGTCCTCGCCGATACCCCAGGAGCAACAGTGTCCCTAATTTGCTGGGAAGTGGCGGTGCGGTCCCCTACGGCACTGCGTAGGATCCTACGGTCTTGGCGTGCATCCGTGCGCCGCTGCGGTCCGGTCCCAGGTCGACGGGCACGTGCACCTTCCGCCTACCACTGGCGACAACATCGATGTACTGTGGAGACCTCACGCCCCACGTGTTGAGCAATTCGGCGGTACGTCCACCCGGCGTCCCGCATGCCCACTATACGCCCTCGCTCAAAGTCCGTCAACTGCACATACGGTTCACGTCCACGCTGTCGCGGCATGCTACCAGTGTTAAAGACTGCGATGGAGCTCCGTATGCCACGGCAAACTGGCTGACACTGACGGCAGCGGTGCACAAATGCTGCGCAGCTAGCGCCATTCGACGGCCAACACCGCGGTTCCTGGTGTGTCCGCTGTGCCGTGCGTGTGATCATTGCTTGTACAGCCCTCTCGCAGTGTCCGGAGCAAGTATGGTGGGTCTGACACACCGGTGTCAATGTGTTCTTTTTTCCATTTCCAGGAGTGTAGTTCTAAGTTCTAGGGGACTAATGACCTCAGCAGTTGAGTCCCATAGTGCTCAGAGCCATTTGAACCATTTTGAACCATCTGACCGTTGTCGGTCGCGTGGCCGAAGCTGTGTATCACGGTGTCGGAAGGCGGATGTTGGCGATGGGTGGAAGAGCGCCCATGTCCTCTCGTTTCCGCGGTGTCTCCACGACTCCCCACTCACTTCTCATTCGTCTCTCAGCTCCTCTTCGAGATATTCTTCCTTTAGGCGTTGTAATTGGCGCACAAAATTTTCAATGCAGCCCAATAACAAATCACCGTTTCATTACCATGCCCCTCTGTGCGGGTTGGAAGTTTCCTATTTGACGTGGGCTGGCGTGTGCGTTGTAAGTCGGCATCTTTCTCACGATTTCACGTTCTCAGGATGTTTTCCTGCATTCCGAGGCTGTTGTGAGAGCAACTACACAACACTTCTTTGTAACCACTCTCTTTGCATTTGCGCTTGACGGACTCTTGTTTGGCCTTCGTCTCAGAGTCCGTCGTCTACGTGATTCAAGAGGAATGTCCTTGCTGTCGAGAAAAGCATCTTCTTAGGAACGCCGACTTCTTTCACACGCCTCTCTGCGCCAATTCGCCGCGCTTCGTGTGCGCTCCTCTGTGTGCCCGTGGGATGCTGCAATTGTCTGCAATTTCCTGCTTTTTAAGGCAGGTAAAATGACTGCCGCCATACCAGAAGAACTCGCATGCTTTCAGGCATACATTCTTGGCGTTCCGTCCTAATGGCTGCAGGTGTCCATCAGTTCTCGGCACGCTTCTCGTTTTCAGACAATCCCTTCGAAACGTATCCCTCCGTGGGTAAGGCCAGGGCGTCCGCCCAGCTTCCCGCTGCGTGCTTGCAGAGTGACTCCAGATCCTCTCCTCGAGGGCTCGCCTCAGGGTATCCGTTTCCCTCCTCCTCCTCCTCCTCAGCCGCTTGTGGCTATCACTTGTGAAAGTGGCCATGGTCAGATGTATTACAATGTGTAAGTGGGGGTAATAGCAAAAAGTTCTTGTGTCTTTTTCAGAAGTAGGTCCTTAAAGTTATATTTATTTGTAGAGTCATATTAGGGAACAGAAGGAAAGTAGGAGAAATTTACTTCTTCTGCTTTTCTGAAAGTTAATCATTTCTCTGCTTAGACAGGTGGGCGACAGTACATCCATTAGACAAATCCTTAATGAACTTGGTACAACAAGGTTCTAGATTCAGTATTATTCCAGTTTTACTGCGTAGTCTGATTTCTATATCCATTAGCCTCACATTACGGTCAAATCCTGTGGGGTAACATACAAGACATGCACAATTCCCCATACAGTAGTGTTTGAAGTGGCTTTTCCATTAGCAGGACTGTTTGTTCTGTCGAAGTATAGGATTACAACAGGAACTACGCTTTACAGCGTTGGACACACCAGTGCGAGGTGCTGACCAGCTAACAAAACCGCTGAGCGTCGCCGTTCCGGCCGATTCGGAAACGTCTTCTCTGAAGGTCCGCCAGCAGCTGTCTCGCCCGCGACCGCCTATTGTCCATAGGTATGCTCAGCAATAGTTCGTGACTTCTGGCCCAGTCTAATAATGATGCGGTCGTTTGCCGATAGCTGATATTTCGCGATACTACGGGAGAGCAGCAGCGTCAACCATGCGGTATGGTTCACCGAATTTTGTTGCTGAAACCTAGTTCTCATGATTCAGTAATCTCCCTCACTAGTTTTCTCGCTTAAACTTGTGCAGCTGTATGTGTGCTGTGCTGTGTCTATGTGAGTAGAGGCTGCCCTCGGTTAAGATGACGTTGTTCTGTGCTAATATCAGTACACAGGGTGATTTATTCGAAAGCGCACAAACTCTATGGATTGATCTATGAGAGGATACGGTATGAACGTATGTCCGGAAATGCATGGTTCCCATGCTAGAGACCATTTATTCAATCATTTGCTGTTACAGAGACTGCTGTCTAATACACACTGTACCATGCAGCCACAGTTACAATATGTGTGTCTCCACATACAGAATGGGTTCTGCATGAACAGTACTTTTAAGATGGTTCCATAACCACAAATCGTATGGGTTGACATCCGGTGAACAAACAACCCATACAACTGAACCCCCTTGCCGATCCATCGAGCACACGATTGAGATGCGTCCAGACATTAATGGCGAATTGGGCTGGAGTACGATCACGTAGCAGCCACAGAATTCTTCGAGTCATCAATGGCACTTCTTCCAGCAGGGGAGGTAAAGTCAAGAAATATTTCCGTCCAGTTGGCGACGATGACGGAAAACTGGTCCCAAAATACGGTCGCCAGTTTTCACAGCTCATTCGGCTGCACCCATGCTGAAGATTCGCTGTCACCATATCAAGGGTCTTCTGCATATTATCCCACAGATGACTGTTATGGAAGCTGAAGATACCACTCCATGCAAAGGTAACCTCACCTGTGAATAGTATGGATGACACAAATCCCGGAATTGTAGTTGCCTGGTGAAGAAACCAGTGACACAACTTCTCCCGATGTGGAAAGTCTGTCACTGGTTTGTCCTGCACAGGCTGCAAGTGATAAGGGTATAAGAACTGTCACGGAGAATGTTCCAAACGATCGTTTGGCTTACGCCCTACTGCCGGGCCAACAGCCTGGTACTGACACGGCCGTCGCCTTCCCCAGTGTTAATGACATTTTGTTCCAAATCTGGTCTCCGAACATTTCGGGTACGCCCTTCATGATTTCCTGCTTCCTGAAAAAACCCTGTCTCAGAGAAACGGCGGAATACTGTCGCAAACATTGAATGCAGTGCTTGTTGTGGTGGGGGTTGGTCTCCTGATGCAACCTTGCTGCCTGCCCAGCGTTGCCATTTCCCTTTCCGGAAGTGTCCACTATAAGGTGAGTCAGCAAGAGAAGTGAACCGGAAACAACTTTACCAATTACTGTGCCAGGAGAGGATGTATGAGGAACAGTACCACCTTCTAATAGGAAACCGTGCGTATTGTAACTGCGGCTGCATGGTACAGCGTGTATTAGACCGCAGTATCTGTAACAAAATGTGATTGAATAAATGGTCTCTAGCATGGGAACCATACATTTCCAGACAGAAGTTCATTAGACCTTTTCTGTTCCGTATCCTCTCATCGATCAGTCCATAGAGTTTGTACACGGTGGAAAAAAATCATCATTTATATCTCTTTGTGCTACTTTCTAAATCTTTTATTTCTGTTGTCATTTACTGCACCCCTCCCAAGTATGCATTCAAATCACTGGCTCCCAAGAAGTGGGGTAGTAGTCCATGCCTTCCCACGGTCTGATACTGGGTAGAATAATATGAGATCCCCATGACCTACCAGTATTTATCTTGGGGACTAAATGGGACAAGCTATTTTCATTTAGGCCGCTTAGGACATGAAAACTGTGGTAGTCAGTTTAGTTGCGGTAGTGGTGCAAGCTATATGGATAACCCGACTTTGGCTACAGAGGGTTTTACGACCACTGAAAAACATAAATTGAAATAGGGACAGAGCTAGGTTCAGAAGTGACCAACATACTGACATAGACTAAATAAGGGCGAGCTGGGTATTCTACGACACACTAAAACCTTCGGGTGCACTCCAAACAATTCAGAAATTTTTAAACCTTTCATAACCATGAGTTCCGCGTCCATCATGTTCGCCTGAAGATAATGGATACGGAATTCATCGAAACGTTGCAACAAGACGACGACGTCACTCGGCTGATAACCCGAAAGGATTTCATAGCTAAAATACGCCGCGAAATCCTGCAATCGCATATACTAGACTACGTACTTCATCCTTTCAGACCGACCGAGGTGGCGCAGTGGTTGGCATATTGTACTCCCATTCGGGACATTCTGGTTTAGATTTTTCGTGATTTCCCTAAATCGCCTCAGGCAAATGCCGGCCGATTTCCTTCTCCAGCTTTCCATAATCCGATGGAACCGATGGTCTCGCTGTTTGGTCCCCTCGCCCAAATCAACCAACCAACCAACTTCATCTTTTCAGGGTGACCAGTGTTAGGTAGACTACAGCGAATCAGTGACCGCAGGGTAGAGTCCCTCACTGACAACCATTCTTTCTTCCAAGTTGCTCCAGCCGGGGTGGCCGAGCGATTCTAGGCGCTACAGTCTGGAACCGGGCAACCGCTACGATCGCAGGTTCGAATCCTTCCTCGGGCATGGATGTGTGTGACGTCCTTAGGTTAGTTAGGTTTAAGTAGTTCTAAGTTCTAGGGGACTGATGACCTCAGCAGTTAAGTCCCATAGTGCCAGAGCCATTTGAACCATTTTTCAAAGTTGCATTGATATTGCAGTCAACAGCTAGACAACAGCCTGTGAATACCTGTTTAGACGCTACGATTGCTATCTAATTGTTCTGATGGCTCTGAGCACTATGGGACTGAACATCTGAGGTCATCAATCCCCTAGAACTTAGAACTACTTAAACCTAACTAACCTAAGGACATGACACACATCCATGCCCGAGGTAGGATTCGAAACTGCGAGTAGCGTTCGCGCGGTTCCAGACTGAAGCGCCTAGAACTGCTCAGCCACAACGGCCGGATATGTAATTGTTTTGTATTCCTATATGCCCCGCTACCAAGCAGAGCTCTATATGTTTGTTCTTTAGCTGCAGATTGAGGAGGAAGTTGTAGATGTTATGGATAATTTTCTCTGCTGGTTGTATTACTTGAAGAGCTTGTTGGCTGCTGCTGCTAATTATAGATTCAAAGAGACTAAACGTACAAGTTCAATCAAGGTGAAGAGTCTCCTATTCTCCCACACTCCCCTCATTACCCCCCCTCCCCCATCCCCCCTCACTCCACAAGGAATCAGTGTACCCATCTGTCTGTGTGTAGAATAAATTCTGTCTGCAGATTTTTAAATGTTTACTCAACGTATGTTGGCCATGGGATCTGGACATCAGCTCGGTATTCACCTCGTGGGTTGTGGGAAACCACTTAAAAACCACTTCCAGACTGAAAAAACTCTTATCAGCCAAGATTGCATTAATTTATATTTAATATTTACTAGCGGTTTCGACAGTTGAAGCCATAGTCTTCCGATCTTCAGGAAATATTTGGTTATAAAACGTATTCCATGATGAGTTTATCACTCACAACCTGTCGTTGTTATGGTGGATAGTATATAGCACCGTTTACATATGTTTGCCAAAAGTTGAACCATACACAGATAAAAGCACCTTATGAAGATGGACATAGTAGGCCATTAGCCACACTTACCCACAGTAACTTTCCAGTATCTCTGGGTACTTTATCATAAGAAATTAAGCTTCAATGTGCAGTTCATTTGGTACCACCGTCATGATTGGTGACTTTAGAAACAATGTAACATTTTCAGCGTTAGTTCTCAGAAAGAACGACATCCCGCTATAAATGGTTATTGGTGGGTCAATGGTTACCTGGAAAGTGTCTTGCAAACATAAACTTGGAGAAATTAATCAGTGTGGAACTCTGCAGCCTACTGCAAGTTTCGTATGCAACAAAACTCATGTACATCTACATGGATACTCAGCAAATCACATTCAAGTGCCTGGCAGAGATTTCATCGAACCACCTTCACAATTCTCTATTATTCCAATCTCGTATTGGGCGCGGAAAGAATGGACACCTATATCATTCCGTACGAGCTCTGATTTCCCTTATTTTATCGTGGTGATCGTTCCTCCCTGTGTAAGTCGGTGTCAACAAAATATTTTCGCATTCAGAGGAGAAAGTTGGTGATTGGAATTTCGTGAGGAGATTCCTTCGCAACGAAAAATGCCTTTCTTTTAATGATTTCCACCCCAAATCCTGTATCATTTCATTGACACTCTCCCCATATTTCACGATAATACAAAACGTGCTGCCTTTCTTTGAACTTTTTCGACGTACTCCGTCAGTCCCATCTGGTAAGGGTCCCAAACCATGCAGAAGTACTCTTAAAGAGGACGGACAAGCGTAGTGTAGGCAGTCTCCTTAGCAGGTCTGTTACATTTTCGCCGGCCAGAGTGGCCGAGCGATTCTAGGCGCTTCAGTCTGGAACCGCGCGACCGCTACGGTCGCAGGTTCGAATCCTGCCTCGGGCATGGATGTGTGTGATGTCCTTAGGTTAGTTAGGTTTAATTAGTTCTAAGTTCTAGGGGACTGATGACCTCAGCAGTTAAGTCCCATAGTGCTCAGAGCCATTTTGTTACATTTTCTAAGTGTCCTGCCAATAAAACGCAGTCTTTAGTTAGCCTTCTCCTCAACATTTTCTATATGTTCCTTCCAATTTAAGTTGTTCGTAATTGTAAGACCTAGGTACGAGGGTGAGTCAAATGAAAACCTTAAATTTGTAATAACAAATCGAAATTTCGCGCCGTTATGCTGCAAGTTGGTGAGCGTGCTACAAACAGCGTGCAGAATGGCATGTAGGTGGCAGCATAGTGCAGATGGACACATACCGTCGCAGTATCAGCATAAAGATGGCCGCCGCACTTGCGAATTGCACCAGGGAAGAACAGCTTTCTGTTATTCGGTTTCTGCGTAGTGAAGGAGTGAAACCAATTGAAATTCATCGACGAATGAAGGTTCAGTACGGTGATGCATGTTTGTCACAGCAGCAAGTCTACGAATGGAGTAGGAAGTTCGCAAATGATGTGACTTCAGTGGAAGATGCTCCTCGTCCAGGTGAGGCACAACGAGTTATGACTCCACAGGACATTGCAGCAGTTGAAGCCATAGTGAAGGAAAACCGCCGAGTGACACTGAATTACATTGCAGAATGTTTACATATTAGTCATGGGTCAGCACACCACATTTTCCATGACGGGTTCCAGTTTGACAAAGTGTCTGCAAGATGGGTGCCACGTCAGCTGACTCCTGAAATGAGAGAACGACGTGTCGGTGCTTGTGAAAAACTTGAACTTTACACGAGAAGATGATGGCTTCCTTGCAAGAATTGTTACTGGGGACGAAACCTAGCTTCACTTCCACCAACCGAAAACGAAGAGAGCGAGCAAGGAATCGCGACATTCCTCATCACCAAAACCGAAGAAGTTTCGAACAGAAACATCAGCAGGGAAGGTTATGCTCACTTCCTTTTGGGACGAAAAAGGCGTCATTTAGGAGCATTACATGCCTAGAGGGACCACTGTCACTAGTGCACCATACACAGATTGTCTAAAAAATCATCTGCGGCCTGCAATCAAATCAAAGCGACGTGGATTGCTGTCAGCAGGTGTCCTTTTGCAACATGACAATGCAAGGCCCCACACTGCCCATACAACAGTTGCAGTAATCACAGACATGCATTCTGAGTGTCTTCCTCATCCACCATACTCACCAGACCTTGCCCCAAGTGATTTCCATACATTTGAACCATACAAAGACGCAATTGGAGGACTACCAAAAGATTTTTTTGTAAAGGAATTTATGCACTTTCTAAGCTCTGTAGGACTTGCTTTGAGCGTGGGGAAGATTATGTTGAAAAGTGATACAGCTTTATACCACTTCTGCACAATAAATAATATTTTAAAAATATTTAAGGTTTTCATTTGACTCACCCTCTTATTTAGTTGAATTTACAGATTTTAGATAAGACTGATTTATTGTGTAACAGAAGTTTAACGAATTTCTTTTAGCACTCATGTGGATGACCCTACACTTTTCGTTATTTAGGTTCAACTGCCACTTTGCGCACCATTCAGATATCTTTTCTAGGTCGTTTTGCAGTTTGTTTTGATCTTCTGATGACTTTATTAGTCGATAAACCACAGCGTCATCTGCAAACAACCGAACACGGCTGCTCAGATTGTCTCCAAGATCGTTTATATAGATGAGAAACAGCAAAGGGCCTATGATACTACCTTGGGGAACGCCAGATATCATTTCTGTTGTAGTCTATGACTTTCCGTCAATTACTACGAACTGTGACCTCTCTGACAGGATATCACAAATCCAGTCACATAACTGAGACGATATTTCATAAGCACGCAATTTCACTACGAGCCGCTTGTGTGGTACAGTATCAAAAGCCTTCCGCAAACCCAGAAATACGGAATCGATATGAAATCCCTTGTCAATAGCACTCAACACTTCATGTGAATAAAGAGCTAGTTGTGTTTCACACGAACGATGTTTTATAAAACCATGTTGACTGTGTGTCATTAGTCTGTTTTCTTCGAGGTAATTCATAATGTTCGAACACAACGTAAGTTCTAAAATCCTGCAGCATATCGACGTTAACAATATGGGCCTGTAATATAGTGGATTACTCCTCCTATCTATCTTGAATATTAATGTGACCTGTGCAACTTTCCAATCTCTCGCTACGAATCTTTCGTAGATCGAACGGTTGTATATGATTGAAGTATTCAGCTAATGCATCAGCATACCCCGAAAGGAACCTAACTGGTATACAGTCTCGACCGGAAGACTTGCTTTTATTAACTGATTTAAGTTGCTTCACTACTCCGAAGATATTTACTTCTATGTTACTTATGATGGCATTTGTTCTCGATTCGAATTCAGGAATATTTACTTCCTCTTCTTTTGTGAGGACTGTGGTGTCACCGCCAGACACCACACTTGCTAGGTGGTAGCCTTTAAATCGGCCGCGGTCCGTTAGTATACGTCGGACCCGCATATCGCCACTATCAGTGATTGTAGACCGAGCGCCGCCACACGGCAGGTTTAGAGAGACTTCCTAGCACTCGCCCCAGTTGTACAACCGACTTTGCTAGCGATGGTTCACTGACAAAATACACTCTCATTTGCCGAGACGATAGTTTAGCATAGCCTTCAGCTACGTCATTTGCTACAACCTAGCAAGGCGCCATTATCAGTTACTATTGATATTGATTCATGCACCGTCAAGACCGACGTTCTTCATTAACGGATTAAAGTTGAGTATTCCACCAGCTACGTCCGTTTTTCTAAATTCTAATTTCCTTGTCCTGTTCCAGACCTCACGCCAGCCTGCGTGAGCTAAAACGCGTGCCTTTCGGCCTCCTCTAGTAACACGGTTCAAAATGGTTCAATTGGCTCTGAGCGCTATGGGACTTAACAGCTGTGGTCATCAGTCCCCTAGAACTTAGAACTACTTAAACCTAACTAACCTAAGGACACCACACACATCCATGCCCGAGGCAGGATTCGAACCTGCGACCGTAGCAGTCGCGCGGTTCCGGACTGCGCGCCTAGAACCGCGAGACCACCGCGGCGGGCAGTAACACGGTGTTGGCTCTCCTGCCAACCAAAACATTGGCGACGGGGCTACCCCGCGTTCTTATCGATATTTCCATGATTTACTTGTGTAATGGCTTCGCCACAATCTCCAGATGTACTGTCCGAATTTTATCGCTTACAGAATCAGCAGACGCAGGCCTTACTGGATGCCCTTGGACAGCTCGTCCAGGGTCAACGGGAAATGCAAAACGATGCGGCAGCCGCCGCTCCACCGCTAACGCAGCCACAACACGCTGTTGCTCCAACTTCTCGACCTTTTGATCCTGCACTGGAAAGCTGGACGCAGTGGTCACACCAATTTGGATTCCATCTCGCCGCCTACAGAATTCAATGTAACGAGTGGCAGCCATTTTTTTTGTCTTCGGTCGGCGTCCAAACGTACCATGTGATAGTCAAATTATTTCCCCGACGCGACGTAGCAACTCTGTCCTACGACGAAATTTTGTCTGCATTAGATGGATATTTTAAAGAATCAGTCAATGTAGTTGCGAAAAGGTATACCTTCTTTCGTACAAAACGTACGGCAGGTCAGACTAATCGAGAGTGGGTTGCAACTTTGCAAGGCCTTGCTAGGGATTGTGCTTTTGAGTGTCAATGTGGACTCCCTTATTCAGATACTATGGTACTTGATGCAATTGCACAGAACGTTTCTGATGTTCGTATAAGGGAACAGATTTTGAAACTAGTCAATCCCTCCCTTCAGCAAGTGATAGACATATTGGATCGGCAGGACACACTTTGCTCAGGAATCATTTGAAACTTCACCGGCCGTGTGTCAGTTTAACTGGCCCACCGGGAGAGCTGCACGGAGCAATGTGTGCCGCGCAGGCAAGCAAATGTAGTGCTAAAATAATACCCGCGGTGTGCTACTAGACATTCGCGTGAGAATTGCCCGTCACACCAGGCTATTTGCTTTGTCTGTAATAAAAAACGACATGTTCAGAGTGTTTGCCAGAAAAAGCTCAGATCGTAAACTCACAACCATTCCAGGCCTTTTGCTTCGCGCCGAATTCGAACCAAGGGTACTCAGGCTCGTGAAACTTCGCTCATCGAAATTCATGTAGTTCATTCCACTCCGCTCAGTGCCACTCTCTCTAATAGTGACTGTGTTCGTCCCACAAATAGTGTGCGTCGACATCGCCGGAAATCCCGTCAAGTTGCAAGTGATTTTGTACCAGTGTCAGTTCACGTTGCATGAGACAGTCGCTCTTGTCGTCAGCAGGTCAATAAACTTTTTGTGGACTTGGACATTAACGGCAAAGTGATACCATTCCAGCTCGATACCGGGGCTGCAGTTTCACTGATTAATCAAGACACTTACAAACTGCTGGGCGCACCTCCGTTGGGTGCCGCAAATGTTAACTAGCTACTCAAGTCAACAGATCCCTGTGTTAGGACAGTGCAGCCTTCTTGCAACATTCAAAGGACACACAAAACTTATGTCATTTTACGTCCTTCATTCTTCTTCTACAGTGAACTTGTTTGGTTTCGATTTATTTCAGTTGTTTAAGTTGTCTATAGTAAATCAGGTCCTATCAGTGAACCAGACTGTGCCATCATGTGTTTCTCGTCTAAGTGAAGAATTTGCAGATATTTTTGCACCGGGCCTTGGTTACGCTACGAACTATAAAGCACATTTGGAACTGAAAGGAAATTTTTCAGAGTGCACAATGTTCCCCACGCATTGCATGATGAGGTCACAAAAACATTATACGATTTGGAATCACAAGGTGTGATTGAACGTGTCCAGGCTTCTCTCTGGGCATCACCCTTAGTAATTTTGCCAAAACCTTCCGGAAAATGGAAACAGTGTGGACTTCAAGGCAACAGTGAATCCACAACTAGTGATTGCAACCTTTCCTTAACTTGCTTGCATGTTCATTGATTCGGAAACGGATCACGTGGTCGAATCGTTTCCAATTGATTTTCGTCGTGTAGCTACAGCCACAGCTGCCGACCCTGTCCTTGCTACCGTTCTGCGTTTTGTTGCTACGCAATGGCCCTTGTCAAAGTCACGGATCGGGAATCCGTTGGTTCGCCTCTTTTTTGCTCACAAGGAGAGACTTTTTGTTCGACGTGGTGTTTTGCTGTTGCGTTCTGATAATGATCAGTCCAGGGTCGTGGTACCACGTTCGTTACAGTCCTCTGTCTTACAGCTTCTCCACCAAGGACATTGGGGAATAGTGAGAACGAAACAACTTGCTCGTCAGCACTGTACTTGGTTCGGAATTGATGCTGCGATTACGAATATGTGCTCTTCTTGCATGGTGCGCCCAACAACAATCAGCCCCACCGCGGAAATTCTTTGCATGGCCAAAAGCCACTTCCCTTGGCAACATCGATTTTGCTGGTAGCTTCTGGAATGCTCGATGGTTGGTTGTGGTAGATTCATTCAGTAATTTTCCTTTTGTTGTCTGGATGTCTTCCACAACGTCATCTGCCACCATCCAAGCGTTATCTGCTATCTTTTGCATTGAAGGTCTTCCACAGACAATTCTTTCCGACAATGGCCCACAATTCATGTCCGCAGAATTTCAGTCATTCTGCAAGGTCAATGGTATTCAACATCTGACGTCCGCGCCGTTTTCGCCACAGTCAAACGGTGCAGCTGAACGATTGGTCAGGACTTTCAAGTCACAGATGTTGAAGTTAAAAGAGTCGCATTCACAGGAGGACGCGTTATTGCTCTTTTTGTCCTCGTATCGCTCTCAGCCCCGAGATGGTCGCTCGTCGGCTCAGTTGCTCCATGGTTGTCATCATCGAACCTTGATGTCTTTGCTACATCCGCCGCATCAGGTTCCTGTGCAGTGGCAGACACCTGCTTTTGCTCCAGGTGACGTTGTCTACTATTGTCACTACCGAGGTTCACGGCGTCGGCTCGAAGGGCGCATTCTTCGCTGCCTCAGCCGCGCTATGTATCTGGTTTTGGGGGCCTCTGGTGATTTGCGCCAGCATCTCAACCAGCTGCGCCTCTGTCGTCGCATGGGATCTGCCGCTCGCCGTTTGCTTTCAGCGACGGTGCCGTCCGGTCAGCGCCCTGGGGACCCATCTACTGGCTCGCCTCAGCCCCAGATGTTACCGACGCTGCCTTCCATTTTGCCCCATGGCGACGCGCCGCCGCCGCCGCCGCGGCCGCCGCCTGTTCTCCCGCCGGCGACGCCCGCAGTGAACGCGTCGCTGCAAACTGGTTCAAATGGCTCTGAGCACTATTGGACTCAACATCTTAGGTCATAAGTCCCCTAGAACTTAGAACTACTTAAACCTAACTAACCTAAGGACATCACACACACCCATGCCCGAGGCAGGATTCGAACCTGCGACCGTAGCAGTCCCTCGGTTCCGGTCTGCAGCGCCAGAACCGCTAGACCACCGCAGCCGGCGCGTCGCTGCAACCGCCGGGCGCCTCCCTGGGTCACGCGCTGCCGATCGCTTCCCGTGACCGGATGTCCTCCGACATGGAACTCTTGCCCGCTCCGGACCATATGTCGTCTTCGCCCGTCGGGTGCCCCGACCCGGTGGAGGTCGACCCTTCGGCCCTTCCTGTCTCTCTGCGGGCGCATACACCGCATGTTGGCGTGCACCCTGGAGCAGGTTTTCAGGCGTTTCCTAGCTCCCTGCGGTCCGAATGGCAGGGTGCGGGTGGCACAGCCTCACCTGTTGTTAGGCTCCCCACCTCGTCACATACGTCAACATGGGGTCCTCCCCACGGCGGGCGGAAGCCTTATAACACAACCTTACGCCGATTTGCGGGGGAGGAATGTGGTGTCACCGCCTGACACCACACTTGCTAGGTGGTAGCATTTAAATCGGCCGCGGTCCGTTAGTATATGTCGGACCCGCGTGTCGCCACTATCATTGATTTCAGAGTGAGTGCCGCCACACGACAGGTCTAGAGGGACTTCCTAGCACTCGCCCCAGTGGTACAACCGACTTTGCTAGCGACAAAATACGCTCTCATTTGCCGAGACGATAGTTTAGCGTAGCCTTCAGCTACGTCATTTGCTATGACCTAGCAAGGCGCCATTATCAGTTACTATTGATACTGTGAATTATGTACCGTCCAGACCGACGTTCATCATTAATGGATTAAAGTTAAGTACTCCACCAGCTACGTCCGTTTTTTCTAAAGTCTAATTTCCTCGTCCTGTTCCAGACCTCACGCCAGCCTGCGTGAGCTAAAACGCGTGCCTTTCGGCCTCCTCTAGTATCACGGTGTTGGCTCTCCTGCCAACCAAACCAAAGACATTTCGGAGGCTGTGCTTAATAAGTCTGCTTTGGCAGCAGTGTCTTCGATATTATCTCCATTGCTATCGCGCAGAGATGGCATTGATTGTTTCTTGCCACTAACATACTTCACATACGACTAGAATCTCTTTGGATTTTCTGTCAGGTTTCGAGACAAAGTTTCGTTATGGAAATTATTATAGGCACGTGGCATTGAAGTCTTCGCTAAATTTCGAGCTTCTGTAAAAGGTCGCCAATCTCGAGGTTTTTGCGTCTATTTGAATTTGGCATGTTTGTTTCATTGTTTCTGCAACTGTGTTCTAACCAGTTTTGTATACCAAGAATGATCAGCTCCGCCGTTTGTTAATTTATTTGGTATAAATCTCTCAATTGCTGCCGATACTATTTCTTGGAATTTAAGCCATATCTGGTCTACACTTATATTATTAATTTGGAATGAGTGGAGATTGTCTCTCAGGAAGGCGCCAAGTGAATATTTATCTGCTTTTTTGAATAGGTATATTTTTCGCTTATTTTTCGAGGATTTGGGGATTACAGTATTCAATCTCGTTACGACAACTCTGTGTACACTAATCTCTGAATCGGTTTTGGGGCTAGTTATTTACTCAGGATTGTTTGTTGCTAAGACGTCAAGTGTGTTTTCACAACCGTTTACTATTCGTGTGGGCTCATGAAGTAACTGCTCGAAATAATTTTCAGAGAATGCGATTAGCATAATTTAGGATGATATAAGTACCTCCGGAATTAAACATGTATTTTCGCCAACATATCGAGGGTAAATTAAAGTTACCACCAACTATTATCGTATGAGTCGAGTACGTGTTTGAAATGAAACTCAAGTTTTCTTTGAACCTTTCAGCAACTGTATCATCTGAATTGGGAAGTCAGTAAAAGGATCCAATTATTATTTTATTCCGGTTTCCAACAATGACCTCTGCCCATTCTAACTCACAGGAAGTATCTACTTCAATTTCGCGACAAGACAAACTACTTCTGACAGCAACAAACACGCCACCGCCAACGGTGTTTAGCCTATCCTTTCGGAACACCTTTAGGTTCTTCGCAAAAATTTCGGCTGACCTTATATCCGGCTTTAGCCAGCTTTCAGTGCCTATAACGATTTGAGCATCAGTGATTTCTATTGGCGCTTGGAGTTCTGGTACTTTCCCAACACAGCTACGACGATTTACAACTGTTATACCAATGATTCCTGTATTACGTTCTTCCTGTGTTCAGCCTGCACCCTTTGTGACTGAAGCCATTCATGTGTTTTCCCAAGACCCTCTTACCTAAAAAACCGCCCAGTCCACGCCACACAGCCCCTGCTACCCGTGTAGCCGCCTCTTGCGTATAGTGGACACCTGACCTATTCAGCGGAACCCGAACCCCCCCCCCCCACCCCTTTGGCATAAGCCGAGGAATCTGTAGCCTACACGGTCGCAGAACCGTCTGAGCCTCTGATTCAGACCCTCTACTCCGCTCTGTACCAGCCGACTATGCTACAAATGGTCATTTCTGCTTTTATCTTGTAAGCGAGACTGGCAGCCTTTACCACTTCTGTTAGCCGCTCGAATCCAGAGAGAATCTCTTCTGATCCAAAGTGACTCACATCATTGGTATCGATGTAAGCTACCACCTGCAGTTGGCTGCGCCCTGTGCTCTTCATGGCATCCGGGAGGACCTTTCCACATCTGGAATAACTCCACCCGGTATGCACGCGGAGTGCACATTCGTTTTCTTACATTTCTTGTCAGCCAAGTCTCTAAGGGGCCCCATAACGCGCCTAACGTAGGAGCTTCCAACTACCAACAATCCCACCCTCTGCGACTGCCCAGATATTTCAGACTGAGTGGTTTTCTCTGAAACAGGACAGGCGACAGCATCTGGCTAAGCGACAGTGTCAGCCATAGGCAGCACCTGGAACCTGTTTGTCAGACAAACCGGGGAGGCCTTAAGTGCGGCTTCACCCTGGGGCGACCTCCCACTTGACCACAGGTGTAGGATCAGCCTCAGTGCGAGCAGTAACTGGGCTGGCCACCAGTGAGGACCGATCGGAGGACTCAGACATGCTGCACGTCCGTTGGATCCCCACGGCCGGCCCACAACAGTGGTGCCCATCCACTGCAGCCTCAAGCTGTGTAACCGAAGTTATCACAGCCTGAAGCTGAGAGCGAAGTGTCACCAACTCTGCTCCCATCCACACACAACAATAGCAGTCCCTGTCCATACTAAAGACCGTAGAAGATTAAATTACGCAGATAAACGGACTATCGGCACGTGCTGCGCAACTCCACTCTAGACCCTGACGGAAACGCACGAACTGTGTCTAGTAATACGCAGATATTCGAAAACCTAACTAACGACCGAAGCAATCAAGTGAAACTAAATAATTCGCCCCTGATTAGGAACTTGTAATATGTCACAAAATCGGTTTACTTTCAGATGCAAACGAAAACGCGACAATTGTGGGTATTAGATATTAAATTTACACGCAGAAACTCAAGAAACTAAACTATTAAAGCACACAGATGATAGAATAAAATTCTCTCCTGGTTAGGGACTTGTAAATGACACAAAAGCAGTTACTTCCCTGTTGCTGCGTCTGTCTCGGTCGGCTCCTGCTGCCTAACTTTGGGTCAATTTAATTAAAATTGGTAAAATTACTATTAGATCTGAGTTAATCACTGAATTGCTATTCATAACTAACGTGTCAACATTAATAAAAAGATCGAAGTCAATATATGGATTGAGCATATGGGAACAATTTAAGTACAAACTTTAAATCAAATAATTCAGAGCAAGCAGAATCTTAAGCCTCAGCAAAAGGAATAAGATAATCAAGCAAAAGTCTACAAATGTGAGGCCTGCCTCTTGAGCTTCAGAAAAGCCAGGTGGTATGTAGAGAAATGCCAGGTGAATGTATTAAAAATAATCTTACAAAAGGGATGTGTTTGTCTGAGAAACTGTCATCACTGTTTAACATACTTTATTGAAATAAAACATCATATTAAAAATTCACAAAATAATTCTAAACTTTGATCTGTCGTTGCCTGTTACTTAATTAATCTTTATCTTTTTACTGCGTTAAATGCTGAAGTACATTGCGATGACAAATCAAAAGGATATCTTAGGCACGAATGGGAAAAGTTCACACAAACGTACTAGATTCACACAGACAAGAACAGAGATAAAAAGAATTTCGCCAATCAGAATTAGTTAAAAACTCAGACGTTCATCGGTGTCTCTATTATTCAATTATTGTGAATACGAATACTATGGAACACTTTCCGACAAATAAATTTATTTGTATCATCTCGCACATGAAACTAAGCTACGCTGGCATGGAATAGCGGGAATGCCGTTGAATATTCATGAACAAAGCGAAATTACTAAAACCCGTAAAAACTTCGAGAACCCAAATGCAAACCATATGGATACAAGCAGCAATAAGATATCATGAGGAATTAAGGATAAAACTTATTCAAGATAGTACTGAAATTACAAACGGCTAAATTACCACCACGTGGTAAAAAAAATACACAATCTTAAAATTGAAACTAAACAAAAAGTAGAAGAAATAAGACACATAAACTCGAGAATAGTTCACACATACATTCCAATTAAAAGAAAAGTCGGGCAAAGGAATTTTAAATCTGTGCTGGAGTAACGAGCTTCCTATACCACCTATTCTGGTAACACAAAGCAAGGATAGGAAAAACTTACAACATACAGAAAAATTTATTCAAAAGAATGTAGGAATTCGACTACCGAGCTTGAAAATAAACTGGCAGATCAAACATGTAGATCAGTTGGGATAGCTAAACACCATTACAAGTTAACACACTCACCAGCTCCAAGTCGCTCTTAAGATTACTGTCTTCACTCACTGAAGGTCCAGTCCCGAGTGCCGAGAACACGCTCTTCCTGCAACGAACTTCCCCCATCTAGCCGGAAGATACCAGAGAGATCTTTTCCACTACCAACTTAATTACTGCCGAATGACTATCTAAAGGGTACAAATCTCTTTGCCTTGACTGAGAAAGCTAAGTTGGCTACACAGTTACTACCACAGCAGACAGCCAGAGGCTATTGTGCTGTCATACATGAGACAAATTCAACATACGCACTCACTCACTCACTCATTCATACATACAGATGATAAAGAGCGAAAAGGAATTTGGGAGGTCAAAATGCAGGTATGTACATAGGGTTAGATGCTCACCACAAAAATCGATACTTTAATGTTATTGTGTACCAGTGAATGGGAACAAACATGAAGTACAAAACTAAACTACAAGTAATTGAGGGTGAAAGCACGAAATACAATAGTATGAAACGAATGTAACAGAGGTGTTTCAACTGATTTTCATAGTATACTGCGAAAGATAAAATTTTGCATGAGGCTTATCCATGAAATCCAACCACAGGATCACGCAGCACCCTTTACCAGCATGTGCCACTACTTCCATATACTCCCACAAATTCATTGTTCCTGCACAAAAACTAAGCAATGTCGATTCCATAGATGTCACATAATTGCCCCTACTCCATGTAAACTGTACCACACTGTACCACAGAGACTTCATTCTCCCTCTACCCAGGAAGCTCAGACTACCTACCAACACATGAGCCGCTCGGTCTTCTAAAATTTTACGTTCCTTTCACAATGCCAACCAAGTAGCACTGCACTTCTACACATGCACCTGAAACGATCTATTTTATCGGGAACGACATTGTGCACTTGAGGAAATTCCTTTCGTATTTAACGAACATTTCGCATCTTATTCCCCACTTCTCCACATTCCTAGCATTAGCCCATGTCCAGCCGTCGGACATGGTTACGAGCACGGTGTTCACGTAGCGCGTTGTGGGAAACGGCCTAAAACCACTTCCAGGCTTAACGAACTTTTTAAAGCCAAGAGACCATTAATTAATATTTATAATTTAAGACAGGCTTCGACAGCTGAAACAGCAATATTCCGATTTCTTAAAAGAAACTGGGTTGTAAAACATGTCCCATTATGAGTTTATCACTCACACAATGTTGTCGTTATCGTGGGGAATATACTGCATATTATTCATAGAATTGTCAAAAGTAAAACCACATACATATAAAAGCGCAATGTGCAAATGGGCATACTGAGATGTATATAACATTGTAATGGTACAGTGGAGTGCTACATGTGTGAATATGCCCATTTGCACCATGTTTTTTTTATCTGTAAATGATTTTAGTTGTCACAGACCTGTGTGTAACACGCTATATATTCTCCAGCATAGTGACGTTATTGATAAATTCATTATGGAAAGCAATTTATAGCCGAACATTATTTTTGAAGATTAGAAGACGACAGTTTCAGCTGCCGAAACAAGTCGTCATCAATAAATCCTAATTAATGGCTAAAACGTTTTTTAACTTAAATATATATCGCTCCTATCGTTTTCTTAACATGAGAAACTTCAGTCAGCTTCCAGGCTCGCCAGAACATTAAACTTCGTTAGTCCTCCGTGTGAATCCGAGCCAAGACCGGCGCGCCTGTTCGTATCCCGTTTACAAGTGCTTGTACGATGCTGAGGGAGAAGATGAGAAATTTCTGCGGGCAGTGGTGCCTCCTCTGCTCCAGGTTTACGTAGTGCTCTGCAATAAACACTGTAAACATGTTGAGCACTCGAAACCAGAAAGAAAGGGTTGGGAAGACGCCTTACCTGACATGGCTGTCCTACTACTTCGACCCATCCGTATATATTGAAATAAAATCTGATGTAATGGATTACATCAGTGTGCAATCTTTCTTCTATATTATCAATTCTAAAAAAATTGTGGGGCTCTGAAGGGCCTATTTCTCCAACGTGAGGGTAAAAATGAAATCATCCACACCCATGTCTACAACAAAATATTTGGACGCATCGATAAAGGTCTCTATGCTCGCCGACGGACATTGACACATCGTGCGACTGGCAGGCGAGAGTGTAATTATGCTTACTCCATCATGAGGATATGCCGCCGGACCTCGAGTGACGGATCACAAGTCTCAGTGCAGAAGTTTGTGTCATAGTATACAGCTCTTGGTACTATCTTCACGTAGACTTGTTTGTTTGCACAGGGAACTTTACTCAAATAATCAGCTATTGTCTGGTTGGAGGACACCCATCAGTAGTAGGACAAAGTGGGTCCTGGGACAATTTCGATATCAGATTCATATGCTAATGAATTGAATTGTGAAAGCTGATTGACTTATAACCCTACCTATTCTCCTGCTAAGTGGTTTATGATCCTTTGCGTTTGATTTACGACTCTTTGTGGATAAGCCATCCACCACCTTCCTCTCCTGCTCCTCCCACCCCTCTGTGAATTCCTCAACCTTCACCACCCTCCCTCGCCCTTCATTCACACTTTTGATATAAAAATTAATGGCCTAATTAATTAAATTGATTAATTAATTATCTCTCCAACTCTAGGAAATCCCCTCTCTCCCCACTCCTTGCTCCTTTCCCCCTGAGAAGAAGGCAGGAAAAAGATTCAATTTGTGCTGGAGAGTAAGGATCGTATGATATCAAATTGAAATCAGTGTTAATTACACAGGAAAGGATATGCTGTTTACCTATAATATTTAATTTTCAGGTGTTTGATTTCTTTATTTGTTGGGAAGAGCTCATGTCCAGCAGCAATATGTTCTAATTACATAGTTACACTGTTGTAGATTACAGGTGTTGTTTTGTTGCAAAATTTTCGCAACTGTCCTCAGCTTGATGTACAGGGATCAAGAGACC